>NC_053492.1:47326511-47626511 GCF_905171775.1 Rana temporaria
CGGAAATTCCAATCGTGTGTACAAGACTTAAGTTCACCTTTATAGGAAAATCTGTAAGGGGAACTTACACAGGACCCTGTCTTCACCCCCACCCCAGTCCCGCTGACCTGTTCCCCACCGATCTCCCGTTCTAAAGCCCAGTCTAGTAAAGCCAAGTCTGGGGTCCGGGGCTTAGAAAACCCCTCTGCATTCACACGTCTTCTTCCCTGCTGACAGGACGGGCTACGCGGGTCCTGATTGGTCGGTGCCTCCCATGTGACGGCGCCGACTAATTAGAAGGCTCTGAAACATCCCTCCTGACGGGGTAGGTTTTGGAGATTCGGCTGCAGGGATTTCTAAGCCTCGGACCCCTGACGTAGCTATACCGGGGCTCAGAACGGGCAATCCCCGCGATCCAGGTCAGTGGGACTGGGTGGGGGGGCGATTGTGAGGAGGGGGTCCTGTGTAAGTTGTAAGTTCACCTTTCAGATTTTTCTGTAAAGGTGAACTTCCCATTTAAATACCCCCAAGAGAAAGCTGTATTTAAGTGAAAAAAATGATAAAAATGTCTTATGAGTGTTGCGTGACTGCGCAATTGTCATTCAAAGTGTGACAGTGCTGAAAGCTGAAAATTGGCCTGGGCAGTGGCAGTGGCCAGTATTGAATTGGTTCAGTACTGTAAGTGGCTCATAGCTGAAATCCTCCAGTACAAAGGACCTGTGTATTATTAAATGTTTCCTCAGCCAATACTCCTGGGGCCGGATTCAGATACGAGATACGACAGCGTATCTCCAGATACGCCGTCGTATCTCTGAGTGCGGGCCGTCGTATCTATGCGCCTGATTCAGAGACTCAGTTACGCATAGATTTCCCTAAGATCCGACCGGCATAAGTGTCTTAGGCTGCATATTTACGCTGGCCGCTAGGTGGCACTTCCGTATATTTACGCGAGGAATATCCTAATTAGGTATATACGCCGATTCAGAAACGTACGTCCGGCCGGCGCATTTTTTTACGTCGTTTACGTTAGGCTTTTTTCGGCGTATAGTTACCCCTGCTATATGAGGCGTAGCTAATGTTAAGTATGGACGTCGTTCCCGCGCCGAGTTTTGAAAACTTTACGTCGTTTGCGTAAGTCGTTCGCGAATAGGGCTGGACGTCATTTACGTTCACGTCGAAAACCAATACGTCCTTGCGGCATACTTTGGAGCAATGCACACTGGGATATTCGATGGACGGCGCATGCGCCGTTCGTAAAATACGTCAAATACGTGGGGTCACAGTTAATATACATAAAACACGCCCACATCATCCCCATTTGAATTAGGCGGGGTTACGCCAGACCAAATACGTTATGCCGCCGTAACTTAGGGCGCAAGTTCTTTCTGAATACGGAACTTGCGCCCAAATTTACGGCGGCGTAACGTATCTGAGATACGTTACGCCGCCACATAGATAGACCATTCTATCTGAATCCAGCCCCTGGTGTGTACATTTGAGTGTTTGGATACAATCTTCAGCCTTTAAATGTATCCCTTCTCCTCAGTGCTGCTTTACAAGGAGATGGCTGATTGTGCTCCATTTGTTCTGCACAGGAATGTAAGGCGTCTCATTCCATTCACCATCCATCTGTGCACTTGTACAGCAATGCTGTCACTCAACATAACAGAAGTGCAATTCATGCGACTTTGTCAGCAACGACGAGGTCCCATCCCCCACTTCAGTCCAACCTGCGCTCCTAACCCCGAGGACTAGTGTGGTGTCAGTACAAGGACAGCCATGTACTGGGTACAACGGCACAAATGCCTAGGCTTCGGAGTCATAGATGTTGTGATGTATTTATCAATTGCTGAAATGGCTGTTTACAGGGTATAGAGACATAATAGTTAACTGATTCCTTTTAAAAATAGATTAAAATCTATCATATAATCATAATGTACCTGCAGTTTCTAGTTTTCGTTTTTGCATGTTTCCTGCTTCTGTGATGTACAGAGCCAGAGAGCCAATACAGGGCAGTGATGGTTTGGAAAACGAAACTGATTGGTGCTGAGGGGTTTTAGACACACAGGGCTAGATTCGGAGAGAATTTATGCCGGCGTATCTATTGATACGCTGCGTAAATTCAAATCTGCGCCGGCGTATCTTCTTTCTGTATTCAGAAAGCAAGATACGCCGAAATTAGGCTAAGATCCGACTGGCGTAAGTCTCTTACGCCGTTGTATCTTAGGGTGCATATTTACGCTGGCCGCTAGGTGGCGCTGCCGTCGATTTCAGCGTAGAATATGCAAATGACCTGGATACGCTGATTCAGAAACGTACGTGCGCCCGGCGCAGTTTTTTACGTCGTTTACGTTGGGCTTTTTCCGGCGTAAGGTTGCTTCTGCTGATATGAGGCGTACGCAATGTTAAGTATGGACGTTGTTCCCGCGTCTAATTTTGAAATTTTTACATTGTTTGCGTAAGTCGTTCGCGAATAGGACTTTGCGTAAATTACGTCCACGTCGAAAGCATTGACGATTTGCGGCGGAATTTCAAGCATGCGCACTGGGATTCTTTCACGAACGGCGCAATGCGCCGTTCGTTAAAGACGTAATTTACGTGGGGTAATGTTTTATTTGCATAAAACTCGCCCACCTCTTCAGAATTTGAATTCAGCGCGCTTACGCCGGCAGATTTACGCTACGCCGCCGCAACTTACGGAGCAAGTGCTTTGTGAATACCCCACTTGCCCGTCTAAGTTGCGGAGCAAGGCGTAACTAGGATACGCTACGCCCGCACAAACTTACGGCGGGCTTGTTGAATCTAGCCCACAGTAATCGCACCTCCTTGATTAGTGACCACAGAGAGAAAGCTCAGAGGACTGTGGTTATCAGGAAACAGACAACCAGGAAGTGTGGAGATCAGAGAAGAATTACAGCAACTTGAGAGCAAAAACAAACAATGAGGACATGAAAACAGCACTGCATTAAGGTAAAGGAAGCTATTAAGATAAAAAAAAAAATTCCTTTACAAACCCTTTAAGCCAATTTTTTCTCAATGACACTTTGCAATGGTGGCCCAAGGGTTAAATGCTCGGTAAGTCTAGGGGGTAAAGGTGTCGGTGCAGTGACATTTGGTACGGTGGAAATGCAGCATGAAATGTACATGCAGCTGCAGGACAGGGAATGCCCTGGCCACAGCTGATTGGGCTGGCGCTGACAGCCTTCTTCCAGATTGGCCGAACATGGGTTCAGACTGAATCCAAGCTTGTCACCGGGATCAAAAGTGATGGAAATTCCAAAATTTTGTTTTGTTATCAGGACAGGAACAGAGAAGCATCTTTCAACAGGGACACTTGTTTCCAACTGCTTAGTTTGAACCCCTCACCATTCCATGCAAACCTATCATTTTTTTTTCTCCCTTTAACCACTTTAAACCCAGACCTTTAGGCAGCTAAAGGACCTGGCCAGTTTTTGCGATTCGGCACTGCGTCGCTTTAACTGACAATTGCGCGGTCGTGCGACATGGCTCCGAAACAAATAGAGCTTTCTTTTGGTGGTATTTGATCACCTCTGCGGTTTTTATTTTTTGCGCTATAAACAAAAATAGAGCGACACTTTTGAAAAAAATGCAATATCTTTTTGCTATAATAAATATCCCCCAAAAATATATAAAAAATATATTTTTTTCCTCAATTTAGGCCGATACGTATTCTTCTACCTATTTTTGGTAAAAAAAATCGCAATAAGCGTTTATCGATTGGTTTGCGCAAAATTTATAGAGTTTACAAAATAGGGGATAGTTTTATTGCATTTTTATTAATTATTATTTATTTTTTTTACTACTAATGGCGGCGATCAGCGTTTTTTTTTTTTTTTTTTTCGTGACTGCGACATTATGGCGGACACTTTGGACAATTTTGACACATTTTTGGGACCATTGTCATTTTCACAGCAAAAAATGCATTTAAAATGCATTGTTTACTGTGAAATTGACAATTGCAGTTTGGGAGTTAACCACAAGGGGGCGCTGAAGGGGTTAAGTGTGACCTCATTTGTGTTTCTAACTGTAGGGGGGTGTGGCTGTAGGTGTGATGCCATTGATTGTGTTTCCCTATAAAAGGGAACACATGATCAATGACGGCGCCACAGTGAAGAATGGGGAAGCTGTGTTTACACACAGCTCTCCCCGTTCTCCAGCTCCGGGGACCGATCGCGGGACTCCAGCGACAAGCGGGTCCCGCGATCACGGTCACGGAGCTTCGGACAGGGTCGCGGGCGCGCGCCCACGACCCTTGGCTGGGCACTTAAAGAGGATGTACCTGTACGTGCTTGTGCCATTCTGCCGATGTATATGTGCAGGAGGCGGTCCTTAAGTGGTTAAGGTATACTGGTCGGTTTTGGGCAAAGTACAAATTAATAAAAAAAAACACTGAGATCCCACTGACGGTAGAGGTGTGCCTGATGGGTCTTGTCGACCCTTTGGCTCATAGTTGTGCGGTCAGAACCCTTCTAGGATTATTACTCTATTATGCACGCAAGGCAACGCTGTACCAGCAAGGCCCAGGCCTAGGGCAGCACGAAAAGAGTCCCCGCCGACTTGCGCTACACTGTTGGGCAAATTAGTCTAGCGCCACCATAAAGCGGCCGCACTGCTTCCAAGATGCGGGCGGCCAGCATTCCGCAACCGTGACTGTCCTATCATCCTGGACCACAAACCTTCCTCACTGTGCTATATGTTTCTGCTGCACCATTGGCATGGTTATATCTTCTTAGTCCTCTCCATAAAATTATCAGAAATTTGTGCTTAAAGTAGAACTATAGGCAACACTTTTTTTTTTTTCATTTTGGATAGAGTAAGAGAGGGTTATAGCCCCTGACAGTTAATTTTGTACCATCCCTGTCCCATTGCAGAGATTTCTCTTCACTTCCTGCCCCATGGCCAAACAGGAAGTGAGAGGAAATCTATGCAAATTAAGGGAATCCAATGCCCCCCCAGGCCCTCAGAACTAGTGTCCCCACTCAAAAATTTCAGGGCGGGTCTTAAACAAGAAGGGGTGTGGCCTTGACAGGAAGGGGTAAGTCATATTTAAATTAGGGGGTGTGTAAGTTTAGTCAGGCCTAGGGCAGCACAAATCCTAAATACACTACTGACGCAAGGCCATAGCACTCTGGTGGAAATCCTCTGCTGCACCATCCGTTAGTCTTTGGAAATTACCTCTGCCCTCTTATTGTATAAGGCCACTTTTCCAGAAAAAAAATTCTCAAAATGTGGGACATATGGGTGGGATCCCCGTCTACAAATGTGGACTCTCTAGACTTTCTAAACAAAGGGCCAGTTTACTGTGCTTCAGACTTTAGGGGGGCCGGACTGTGGCCAACACGAGTACAAAATGTCCCAGCATCAGTGGGATTAAACAATCCCACATCATTGGTGTCAGTGGGAGGAATAGTGCCCCCTCATTGTTATCACTAGGAGCAATGTGTCCCATTATTTTTGTCACTGGGCCCCATTGTTATGCCCTGTACACACAATCGGATTTTCCGTCGGAAAAACCTTGGATGTTTTTTCCGACGGAATTCCGCTCAAGCTTGGCTTGCATACACACAGTCACACAAAAGTTCTCTGAACTTTCGACCGTCAAGAACCTGATGACGTACAGCACTACGACGAGCGAGAAATGAAGTTCAATGCTTCCGAGCATGCGTCGCAATTTTGCATGTTGGAATTGGTACAGACGATTGAATTTCCGATTGGAATTTTTTACGTCTGAAAATTTGAGAACCAGCTCTCAAATTTTTGTTGGCGGAAATTTCGACAGGAAAAGTCTGATGGAACGTACACAGTCTGAATTTCTGACCAAAAGCTCACATCGGACTTTTCTTGTCAGAAATTATGACCGTGTGAATGGGGCATTAGTGTCATTGGGAGGAATAGTACCCCATCATTGATTTCATTGGTAGAAATTGTGCCCCATCGTTGGTGTCATTGGGAGGAATTACACTCTTCACTGGTGTCAGTTTTTTATTTCAGGTGCCACAGCCGATGCGTTGCTCTTCTCCCAGTCCCAGGGCAGCGACTGCTGCTGTGACTCGTAGGAGTCAGACTCCTGTGATGATCATGTGAGTAACTGACTGCGACTCAAATTCTGCGAGCTCTGATGGCCGCACGGCGCCCCTGTTGCCCATGGCTCCCTGTGCGGCCGCACAGCTCGCACACCCCAAAGGCCGGCCCTGCTCATGTTACACTAGAGACAAATACGTTTCTGGGTATCTAAGTTCTGAGAGAGGGCCATATTCTGAGTATAGTTACGATGGAGCACCTCAGGATACTCCATCGTATCTCTCTTTTTTGGCCCGCGTATCTATGCGAGTGATTCTTAGAATCATTTTCGCATAGATACGCTTAAGATCCGACATGTGTAAATCACTTACACTGTCGGATCTTAAATGTAATTACCCAGCCGGCCGCTAGGTGGCGTTTACGTTCAGGTCTCATTTGTTTATGCAAATGAGCCTGATACGCCGATTCCCGAACGAATTTGCGTCGTGTAACCATCGCTAACGTCGTTTGCGTAAGCTTACCCCTGCTATATGAGGGGTAACCTTACGCCAGTCCCATGTACGCCATGTTAAGTATGGCGTCGGGTCCGCGTCGCTTTTCCCGTCGGGTACGTCGTTTCCCTAAGTCGTTCTTGAATACGACTTTACGTCAATGACGCACACGTCGGCGTCATTGACGTTTTACGCCGAGAACTGGAGCATGTGCACTGGGCTATTTTAAGAACCGGAGCATGCGCAGTTCGTTCGAATCGGGGGCGCGCTTAATTTAAATACAAGCCGCCCCCTTGGATTTACGCGGGGATACGCCGGGCCAATTACACTACGCCGCCCCAAACTACGGAGCAAGTGTTTGGGGAATACAGCACATGCTCCTGTAGGTTAGGGCGGCGTAGTGTAAATGGCTTACGCGCCGCCCGCCTAAAAAGTACCACAATATGGCCCAGTGTATTTATCCTCATAGTAAGCTAGGTTTTGAAGATTAGCTGGGAAAAACATATATGTTTCAACCTGCATAGGTGGTTTGAGCATACCAAGTTTTTATTGGTTGTTTTAGGTTATTTTTGTTTCAGTTTCATGTTCATTGTTTTTACGTTCGAGCCTGGGTATGCCCAATATAGCCTCTATTTTGTACCTAATACTTAAAATATTGAAATAAAAACAATAAAAAAAAAACAGTGACTAAATCAGAAGCCCCCAAAACTTTACAGTGTTTTTTTTTTTGTCCTGCGGTGGTGCGCAAAAAGTGAAAACACTTATGTGTACAAAAAACATTTTCGCCCCCTCACCCCGCTTCTCAACTCGCTGGCTGCATTTTTTTCGGGGTGAGGGGGCGAAAAAACACACAGAAAATAGTACACTTAAGCCTCATACACACGATCGGACTTCCATCTGACCTTTCCGTGGGCATTCGCCGTGAACTTGGTATGCACACACACCGCAGAACATTTTCAGCCAACATTCACCAAATCGCGTGGTTTTTCGGACCAGAGCGACAATTTTGAAAAAAAATAATTCACTTTTTTGCTATAATAAATATCCCCCCAAAAAAATCCTCGGTTTAGACCGATATATATTCTTCTACACATTTTTGGTAAAAAAAATCCTAATAAGCACATATGGATTGGTGTGCGCAAAGGTTATAGCGCCTACAAAATAGGTTATTGATTTATGGCATTTTTTTTTTTTATTGGTAATGGCGGACATCTGCGTTTTTTATCGTGACTGCGACATTATGGCGGACACATCGGCCCCTTTTGAGACTCTTTTGCTCTAAAAATGCACTGATTACTGTGTATATGACACTGGCAGGGAAGCGGGGAGAGGGGGTGTTCTGCTGTTGGAAATGACATCTTACATTAAAGCGGATTTGCCACTAAAAAAACATATTAAAAGCCAGCAGCTACAAATACTGCAGCTGCTGACTTTTAATATAAGGACACTTACCTGTCCTGGAGTCCAGCGGTGATCGCAGCAGATGACGAGCCGATCGCTCGTCACCCTGCTGCTCCCCCCTCCATCCACGGTGAGGGAACCAGGAAGTGAAGCGCTCCGGCTTCACTGCCCGGTTCCCTACGGCGCATGCGCGAGTCGCGCTGCGCCCGCCGATTGGCTCCCGCTGTGTGCTGGGAGCCGAGTGTTCCCAGCATACAACGGGGGACGGACGGGAAACGAGGAAAAAACCCGTCCTTTGCCCGTATCGTAGGGCCGGAAGTGGGTGCAGATACCTGTCTGTAGACAGGTATCTGCACCCCCCTCCCCCCTGAAAGGTGTCAAATGTGACACCGGAGGGGGGAGGGTGCCGATCAGCGGGACTTCACTTTAGGGTGGAGATCCGCTTTAAATTGATAAGCAGGGGGTGCTGACTTCTTACCTCTTCTCCCATGCAGCCAGGCGGGGCCTCTAGTAATTTGGGGGGCCCTTCGCAGCTTTGCGGGGCCCTAAGCGGCTTGCATAGTGAGCCTATAGGGCGGATCAGCCCTGTGAGAGACCCCCAGGTTTAGGAGAGGAAGGAACCTGATGGCCACACATTCTCCCCCTAGACTTCAGAGTAGACCCAAAGACCCACACTCTCCTTCCTAGCGAAAGAAACAGACAAAAGTGCAAAGTGACAAACATTGAAGAAAAAAAGAATAACTTAAATAACTAAATGCCCGTGCTAGTGCCTAGGCAAGACTATTATGTGGGCCTCACTCTTGGCAGCTCAGGAGTGGTCACAATAGTGTTGGATTCTGCCTGCAGTTGTTCCTCTGGAGGTTTGGACAGCTGCTGGTGAGTCAGGGGAGAGACAGAGGAGGGGGTCATAAAGACAGCACATCCCTTAGAATGGAGTCCCCGGGGACAGTGGGAGAGGGGTCAGAGGTGACGATGTATGGCCTAGGAACAGAACAGGTGTACAGGAAGACAAAAGGAATACTTACAGTTTTTTCCTAGCCAGCGAAGGACAGTAACATCTGACTATAGAACCAATGCCAACAAGTGTTTGTAGCTGGGGGACGCTTAGCGTACCCTCCTCTGGTCAGGCTACTGTTTACAATCATACTGGGCCAGATCCATAGAACAATTACGCCGGCGTATCTCTCGATACGCCGCGTAATTTCAAATTTTGCGCGTCGTATCTTTGTTTTGTATCTACAAAACAAGATACGACGGCATCTCGGATCGATCCGACAGGCGTACGTCTTAGTACGCCGTCGCATCTTAAGGTGCAACTTTTCGGCGGCCGCTAGGTGGCGTTCCCGTCGAATTCCGCGTCGAGTATGCAAATTAGCTAGTTACGGCGATCCACGAACGTACGTCCGGCCGGCGCATTTTTTTTTACGTCGTTTGCGTTCGGCTTTTTCCGACGTATAGTTAAACCTGCTATTATGAGGCGTACTCAATGTTAAGTATGGCCGTCGTTCCCGCCTCGCTTTTAGAATTTTTTACGTCGTTTGCGTAAGTCGTTTGCGAATAGGGATTTGCGTAGAATGACGTCACCGTTGTAAGCATTGGCCGGTTCCGGTTTAATTTCGAGCATGCGCACTGGGATACCCCCGCGGACGGCGCATGCGTGCGCAGTTAAAAAAAAAAAACGTTGTTTACGTTGGGTCACAACGTATTTACATAAAACACGCCCCCATCACAGAGATTTGAATGGCACGCCATTACGCCGCCAAAGATACACTACGCTGCCGTAACTTACGGCGCAAATTCTTTGAGGATTCGAAAAAAAAAAATTAAGTTGCAGTGTATCTTAGATACGCTGCGCCCAGCGTATTAATGCGCCGAGGTACGTGAACCCCACTATCTTTTAGGCTGCTTTCACACTGGGGCGGCGGGTCCGTTAGCGGAAAAAGGGCCGATAGTTTTAGCGCCGGTTTAGCGCTGTTTAACCACTTTAATACTGGGTTATTTTCACCCCCTTCCTGCCCAGGCCAATTTTCAGTTTTCAGTGCTGTAACATTTTGAATGACAATTGCGTGGTCATGCTACACTGTGCCTTATTTTTGTCCCCACAAATAGAGCTTTCTTTTGGTTTGATCACCTCTGCTGTTTTTATTATTTGCACTATAAACAAAAAAAGAGCGACAATTTTGAAAAATAAATAAAGAATTTACTTTTTTGCTATAATAAATATCCAATAAAAAAAAAAATCCTCAGTTTAGAACAATATATATTCTTCTACACATTTTTGGTAAAAAATCCCAATAAGCATATATGGATTGGTTTGCGCAAAAGTTATAGCGCCTACAAAATAGGTTATTGATTTATGGCATATTTTTTTTTTATTAGTAATGGCGGCCATCTGCGTTTTTTATCGTGACTGCGACATTATGGCGGACTCATCGGACACTTTTGAGACTCTTTTGCTATAAAAATGCACTGATTACTGTGTAAATGACACTGGCAGGGAAGGGGTTAAACACTAGGGGGCAGTCATGAGGTTAAGTGGGTCTTAGGGAGTGATTATAACTGTGGGGGGGATGGGCTCACTACAACATGACAGAGATCACTACTCCCGGTGACAGGGAGCAGAAGCTCCCTGTCATGTTGCTATACAGAACAGGAAAGTGCCTTGTTTACATAGACAACCCCCCTTTTCTGCCGCTCCATGACACAATCGCTGGCCCACTATACCGTGCCATTGTGCTAACGTAAATTGTCGTGCGCTGGTCGGCAAGGGGTTAAGATGGCTACAGTGCTGCTTCCCGTGATCATGCTGCTTGTGCGCTCTCTGCGGCGCGCTGCCTGTGCGCTCTGTGATCAAGTCCTTTAGACCCAGCTGATCACAGAACAGGGTAAAGGATCAATCACAGCGGCTCTTTAACACGTGATCAACTGACAGCCAATGGCAGCTAATCACGGAAGTAAACAGAAGACGGTTATTTACTTATTTTTTTTTTTTCTCCTCGCAATCATCCTGAGGAGAAAAGAAGGAATACAGTAACCGGCTTCTGTTACAGGGACATTGGTCCCAATCTGTTCCTGTCAGTGCTGCTAATCTATGTCACCTATCAGTGCCCACCAGTGCTGCCAATCAGTGCCTCACCATCAGTGCTGCTTATCAGTTCCATCTACCAGTGCCACCTATTAGTGCCGCCTATCAGAGCCCATCAGTGCCACCTATCAGTTCCCCCTCAGTGTTGCCAATCAGTGCTCTTCAGTGCCACCTATCAGTGCCCATCAGTGAACACCAGTGTCACCTATCAGTGCCCACCAGTGCTGCCAATCAGTACCTCACCATCAGTGCTGCTTATCAGTGCCATCTACCAGTGCTTATCAGTGCCCATCAGTGCCACCTATTAGTGCCGCCTATCAGAGCCCATCAGTGCCACCTATCAGTTCCCCCTCAGTGTTGCCAATCAGTGCCACCTATCAGTGCCCATCAGTGAACACCAGTGTCACCTATCAGTGCTGCCAATCAGTACCTCATCATCAGTGCTGCTTATCAGTGCCATCTACCAGTGCTTATCAGTGCCCATCAGTGCCACCTATCGGTGCCGCCTATGCCACTCATCAGTGCCACCTATCAGTTCCCCCTCAGTGTTGCCCATCAGTGCCGCCTCATCAGTGCCCACCAGTGCTGCCAATCAGTACCTCACCATCAGTGCTGCTTATCAGTGCCACCTATGCCGCCCATCAGTGCCACTTATCGGTTCCCCCTCAGTGTTGCCAATCAGTGCCCACCAGTGCCACCTCATCAGTGCCAACCAGTTCCGCCTCATCAGTGCAGCCTATCAGTGCCCACCAGTGAAGGAGACAAATTACCTGTTTGCAAAATATTATAACAAACTATGAAATATGTTTTTTTGTTTTTCAATATTTTTAGTCTTTTTTTTTTTTTTTTCTCTTTGGCAACAAAATAAAGTGGTGATCAAATGCCACCAAAATAAAAGCTCTGTTTGTAGGGAAAAAAATGATACAAATGTAATATTGGTACAGTGTAGCATGACTGCGCAATGGTCATTCAAAGTGTGACAGCGCTGAAAGCTGGACATTGGCCTGGGCAGGAAGGGGGTGAAAGTGCCCAGTAAGCAAGTGGTTATGCAATGCAAATGCACTCCCTAAAAACGCATCATTGACACCTCTAGATGCATTAGGTGGTTTACCAGGGTCTCGGATTTCTTTGCACACAATGGGAATATCGCACAACTAGTCGCCTGTGTTCTTTCTTCATGCTAGTCTCATATCAAACATGAAGAGGTTACTAGTTACGAAAATTCTGGTAAGACAAAATACAACTTCCTGCGATGATGTCATGTATTGTATTGGATAGTAATGTATACTTTTGTTTCCGAGCATGCGCTGTTTTGGTCACTCACTTAATTTTGGACGAATACTGTACTGATTAAACTAAAATCGTTATTTCTGGTATCCTATGAGATACATTTTCATGCTTGCAGCTTCAGATAATTTTCCATAAACTATCAATGGCTCTAGAAAGCTGTGTACTAACGATCAGATTATGGTACGATCGATTCGAAATCGGTATTTTTCATCCAATTTTCTGATACTAAGCATTGATGAGCCCTGATTGTGAAATGTTTTCTCCTGGTGTCGCCTCTTGTCTGTATGTGGGTGGCTGGCAGTATTAGTAGCCCGGCAGGACGTGTAGAGAATTAAGAGGTCTCACCAGTGTAACTAAATCACACTTCAGCCTGGTGAAAGCAGCTGTGATCTGCCATAAATGTGACCATTAAAGACGCTCTGTTTACTGAGATGGAACATGTGTAGCCATGGCAGTGATATGGAGGCACAGCAGCATGCGCTGAAAGTACACTTGTTCCTGATTAGAAGGCCCCAAAAGTTGTCTGCACAACGACTTGTAGAAGAAATGTGTCAGTCATTATAAGGCCCCGTACACACGACCAAACATGCCTGCTGAAACTGGTCCGCGGATCAGTTTCATCGGACATGTTCGGTCGTGTGTACGGCCAATCGGACCATTATCCAGCGGACAAAAGTTTCTTAGCATGCTAAGAAACTTGTCCGCTGGAAACCTGTCCGTCGGACATGTCCGCTGGTTAGTATGTCTAACCAGCGGACCGAAAGCCCGCGCATTCGTCGAATTGATTCGACGCATGCGTGGAAGCATTGAACTTCCGTGTTTGAGAACGTCGGTGTCTTCAACGTCACCGCGTTCTCTGTCCGCGGGGATTTTGGTCTGATGGTGTGTACACACATCAGACCAAAATCTCCCAGGAGACATGTCCGATGAAAACGGTCCGCGGACCGTTTTCATCGGACATGTCTCCTAGTGTGTACAAGGCCTAACAGTTTTTTTTTTATATATATATGTAGCGGCCTGCTATTTTTTAGCCGGGGCTGCTTTAAATTTAGAGGGTAGTCTGAGAGTTGCCATATTTATCTTTCTATAACGCGCCCCGGCGTATATAGCGCGCACCCCCAAACTTGAAGGAAAATTCCTGAAAAAAAAAAATACTTACAGTTTGGATGCCCCTCGTCGGTGTCTTGCACGTTGTCCATCGGCGGCCTCGTCCGGTCCGGCGTCCTTCTGCGGCCATCGTGGTGTCCTCCCCACTCGATCCCCGCTTCCCGCGCTGTGTTTGAACCACTGCGCCAACATATACCGAGCACAGTACACTCGTGTATAGTTGGGCAGTCTCGGCTCCTCTCGCGTAAAGGACGCACAGGACGTGACTGCGAGAGGAGCCGAGCCTGCCCGACTATACCCGAGTGTACTGCGCTCGGTATATGTCGGTGCAGTGGTTTAAACACAGCACGGGTATCAGCCTATATCACGCACCCACGATTTTGCCCTGATTTTCAGGGCAAAAAAGTGTGCGATATACGCCGATAAATACGGTAGTTGACTCAAGACTGTATTCCAAATTTTGGGCCTCTGTTCCAGCCATGGCTGTACTGTGAGTGACCACTATTGTTGTCTGGGGTGCCGTTACCACCCCAGGCCAAGGGTGGCAGCAGTCAGGTCAAGGTGTTTTGGGTGTTCCCCCTTCGGCAGCCAATCAGTGGGAGTTGATCGTTCCGCTATGCATGCTGGGGAGGAGTACTTAAGGGACAGATGCCATTGGACCGGGGTCGTCGATTCTGAGTCTGTCATCCCACCACCCCCCGTGAGTGGCCCTCCTGGCCGGGGGTGCGTGTTTATGTGTTCCTGGCTTCAGGACCACGTTGGTCCGGGTTGTGATCTACTAAGTAGGCCCGGTAGTCAGACTGGGTCTACGTTTGCAGAGTGGTCCTGTACTGTCCGTCCTGAGGGAAGACGCCACTCCATGAAGAATCTTAGAGAGCACTGAGCACAAGGCTGGTATCTCAGGAGAGAACTTGAACTTCTTCGAAGGACGCACCATTACTGAAAGGCTGAATAATGGTCGCCTGTCAGTCCTAAGTTCCTAAGATGTCAATCCGGAGAGACTCGGGTGCTTAATCCTGTGCTGAGAGGATTTTGGACCGAACATACCTCCATCTTTGGGAAGGTCTGTGGCAGAGACTTTACCAAATTTCCGTGCGCCATCCTGGCTGCTAGGCTAGTGAGAGAGGCCTATCTGGGTGCGCGATACCCACTCTGGCTAGAGTGGCCACGAAAGCTGCGTTGCTGGAAGCAGCAGTGTTTCCGGACAGAAGTTGTACACCTGAACCTATTACCTGTTATCCTTCCACCTCTTCAACTACTACTTTTATTCTTTTACCAAGTTCAGAAAATAAAGCAAAGAAAAAGAAGTCTAATGTGAACTCTCATCTGATACTCTAGACGGCGAGGAAGTACTACACGTAGGGGCTCATCCGGGATTGGCTGTTACCTCTCGCAACGGAAACAAGAGTTTATTTCGCCATTGAGAGTCTGAAATTGTCCAGGTGTTGGACTGTGCTCGCAAAGAAGGGGTTAAGGTCAGGTTGCTTGGCTAAAGGCGTTGGCTGCAGGTGCAACGGGGTGACGTGCTCGGAGCTAAGAAAAGAACTGAAAGTGGGAGGAGTTACCTACCCCTGCTTGAGACGTGAGTGTGTCTGGCGCGAAAGAAGTGTAGATTGCCCGATCGAGGAGAGAGAGTTGTGTGAAGTTATGTCGCTGTATCCAATGCCATCTGAGAGACTGAGGCACACAGGCTGCATATGATGGGCACACAGGCTACATATGATGGGTCACACAGGCTGCATTTGATGAGGACACAGGCTGCATTTGATGAGCACACAGGCTCCATATGATGGGCACACAGGCTGCATATGATGGGCACACAGGCTACATATGATGGGCACACAGGCTACATATGATGGGCACAAAGGCTACATATGATGGGCACAGAGGCTGCATTTGATGGGCACAGTGGCTGCATTTGATGGGCACAGTGGCTGCAATTGATGGGGCACAGTGGCTGCAATTGATGG
Source organism: Rana temporaria (assembly GCF_905171775.1). NCBI lineage: Eukaryota > Metazoa > Chordata > Amphibia > Anura > Ranidae > Rana > Rana temporaria. The sequence continues at coordinate 47,341,877 of NC_053492.1, forward strand.
GGCACAGTGGCTCTGCAATTGATGGGGCACAGTGGCTCTGCAATTGATGGGGCACAGTGGCTCTGCAATTGATGGGGCACAGTGGCTCTGCAATTGATGGGGCACAGTGGCTCTGCAATTGATGGGGCACAGTGGCTCTGCAATTGATGGGGCACAGTGGCTCTGCAATTGATGGCACAGTGGCTCTGCAATTGATGGGGCACAGTGAGGCTGCAATTGATGGTTTTTTTTTTTCAGAATCTTTCAGTTTGCTTGCACCCCCAAAAAATGTGGAGCACCAGCAGCCACTGATGAAAATCCTGCTGTATCTGGGTGCAATGGATTATGTGAAATACAATTTAAACTAAGAAAACTTTTTTTTAGTTTAAGTAAAGAAGCAAATATTCTTGCCTAGAGTTTTTTTCTGATATCTGCATGTAAAATGACCTTTCATCAGCTGCTCCTTGGTAATACGGTGGGAAAAGTCCGTATAGGAGAGGTCTGGGTAGCATTTCAACTATTTGTGGAATGGCATCCTTCAAATTCTCGCAACTCATCTGAAGCACTTTCCTCTTCTGTCCTGTGAACCCCAGCCCCCAGCAACCTGCCATTGTCACTGCCTGGACTTCCAAGAAGCCGCTTTTGTTGGAGGCCCAGTTGTCAGTTCTATACTTTGCCACAGATGGGAGATATCGGATATCTGGACCTGGATAATTATATAGCATAAGAATGTTACATCTGAAAATGCAGGTCGTGGGACCGTCGGTTACCAGCGGTCATGTGCGCTGCATTGGCCTTCATTTTACAAATGGAAGGGGTGATACTTAGAAAGACACTTGGCTATTTTAATAATAAATAAAAGAAAATAATATTTACTAATCTTAATAAAATATAATAAGGGAGCTTTCACGTTTCTGCAGCGTAATACTTTTTTTTTGTTTAATGCCTCCTCAATACAGCCATTCTTAACAAAGGAACCCATGGAACCCTAAAGTTCATCCAGAGGTTGCTAGGAGGTCCTTGAGTTGTGACTGGTTGAACTCCTATCAGATGGGGCTTAGATAGTTTCAGGGCCATTACCACTTAAAAGAGCCACCAGTATGATACCAATGATCTGTCCGTGAGGGTGGCATAGTAACCACCACTGTAAGGAGCATTCTTCCCACTGACCTCCAATGTAAGGAGCATTCTTCCCACTGGCCACCAATGTAAGGAGCATTCTTCCCACTGACCACCAATGTAAGGAGCATTCTTCCCACTGGCCACCAATGTAAGGAGCATTCTTCCCACTGACCACCAATATAAGGAGCATTCTTCCTACTGACCACCAATCTAAGGAGCATTCTTCCCACTGGCCACCAATCTAAGGAGCATTCTTCCCACTGGCCACCAATGTAAGGAGCATTCTTCCCACTGGCCACCAATGTAAGGAGCATTCTTCCCACTGGCCACCAATGTAAGGAGCATTCTTCCCACTGGCCACCAATGTAAGGAGCATTCTTCCCACTGGCCACCAATGTAAGGAGCATTCTTCCCACTGGCCAACTATGTAAGGAGCATTCTTCCCACTGGCCACCAATGTAAGGAGCATTCTTCCCACTGGCCACCAATGTAAGGAGCATTCTTCCCACTGACCACCAATGTAAGCAGCATTCTTCCCACTGACCAATATGTAAGGAGCATTCTTCCCACTGGCCACCAATGTAAGGAGCATTCTTCCCACTGGCCACCAATGTAAGGAGCATTCTTCCCACTGACCAATATGTAAGGAGCATTCTTCCCACTGGCCACCAATGTAAGGAGCATTCTTCCCACTGACCAATATGTAAGGAGCATTCTTCCCACTGGCCACCAATGTAAGGAGCATTCTTCCCACTGGCCACCAATGTAAGGAACATTCTTCCCACTGTAGCACTACAGTCCTCTTCTGCTATGATTGGACACCTGATAGGCACCCAATCACAGCGACTGCCGCTTTAGCCATTCTTCATCACCAATGTAAGGAGCATTCGTCCCACTGATCACAAATGTAAGGAGCATTCTTCCCACTGGCCACCAATGTAAGGAGCATTCTTCCCACTGATCACCAATGTAAGGAGCATTCGTCCCACTGATCACAAATGTAAGGAGCATTCTTCCCACTGGCCACCAATGTAAGGAGCATTCTTCCCACTGATCACCAATGTAAGGAGCATTCGTCCCACTGATCACAAATGTAAGGAGCATTCTTCCCACTGACCACCAATGTAAGGAGCATTCTTCCCACTGACCACCAATGTAAGGAACATTCTTCCCACTGATCACCAATGTAAGGAGCATTCTTCCCACTGATCACCAATTTAAGGAGCATTCTTCATCCCCAATGTAAGGAGCATTCTTCCCACTGACCACCAAATGAATTGGTTTAGGTAGGGATTCTCGAAACCTGAAAATAAGCTCAAGGGTTTCTCTGGGGTGCAAAGGTCAAGTAAGGGTTATTTTAAGGGATAACTTTTAATCCTCAAAACGTTGTAAAAGGTGTAGCACTACCCCCAAAGGAGCTGCTGGACAGACCTCTCTCACAAGCATGGTGGCCAGAATGTCACTCAAATTTAGGATTAAGTCTCTGCCACAGACCCTCCCATAAGATTGGAGACAATTTGGGTCCAGAATCCTTTCTTAGTAGTTTTGTACAGTCAGTAGCTAACAGGCGACCAACATCCAGCCTGAGTCAGAACTCAGGTGGTCCCCGATGAAATGGACAGGCCCCTCCTGGAACACCCGCCTCGTGCTAGGTATCTCCCGGACAGACTCCTCACCGGTCGGCTTCCTTTAATCGGACGGACAGCTCGGGACCAATTCCAGATTATGGACCCAGTTAGCTACTGGGTCCACACAGTGGATCAATCGCTCCAGGCCAACGTGGTCCCTGAACCAGGAACACTGCTACCCACGCACACCCCAGCCAGGAGGGCCATATGCAGGGGTATCGTGGAATGGCTACCCCAATGGTGGGTGCCAAATGAGGAAGAACCTCGAGGTAATGGCGTCTGCCCCCTTTATACCCAGCATGCACAGCGGAGGGATCAACTCTTCTTCGCACTTGACCACACTGCTGCCACCTGCCGGCCGGGGTGACGGGAGTCCCCGGCCGAAAAGCCAGCCTACAGTGCAGCCAAGCTGGAGCAGAGACCCGATTTTAACTATCAGATGAACTCAGAGCCAACTATTTCTCTGAGTCCTTCCCCTACATTTAACATAGCACCGGTCCTGAAAGTGACCCGGCGCTACACAGGGATGTGGGCGTTGCGTGTCCTTTGCCTAAAATCTTGGCACTGCAATGTGCCGCTGGACTCAGAAAGTGAGGATGCGTGTACTGTTGGCTAGATTCAGATAGGGCGCCGCATCTTTAAGGCGGCGTAGCGTATCGTATTTACGCTACGCCGCCTTAAGTCAGAGAGGCAAGTACTGTATTCACAAAGCACTTGCCTCATAACTTACGGCGGCTTAGCGTAAATGGGGCCGGCGTAAGCGCGCCTAATTCAAATGAGGCTGGGGGGGGGGCGTGTTTTATGGAAAATACTCGTGACCCGACGTGATTGACGTTTTTTACGAACGGCGCATGCGCCGTCCGTGTACATATCCCAGTGTGCATTGCTCCAAAGTACGCCGCAAGGACGTATTGGTTTCGACATGAATGTAAATTACGTCCAGCCCCATTCACAGACGACTTACGCAAACAACGTAAAAATTTCAAATTCTGACGCGGGAACGACGGCCATACTTAACATTGACTAGGCCAGCTATTTGTTGGAATAACTTTACTCAAACGGCGTATCTTAACTGCGAAGGGCGCACGTACGTTCGTGAATCGGCGTATCTAGGCATTTACATATTCTACGCCGAACTCAACGGAAGCGACACCTAGCGGCCAGTGGGAAAATTGCACCCTAAGATACGACGGCGTAGGAGACTTACGCCGCTCGTATCTTAGCCTAATTTAAGCGTATCTGGTTTTCAGAATACGCTTAAATTTACGACGGCGCAGATTCAGAGTTACGTCGGCGTATCTACTGATACGCCGGCGTAACTCTCTCTGAATCTGGCCCTGTGTCTACAACCCCAACTCTCAAAATGTTTGGGCACGGTGTAAAATCTAAAAAAGAATACAATGATTTACAAATCTCATAAACACATTTTTTATTCACGATAGAAAACAAATCAAATATTTCAACTGAGAAAATGATCCACTGTGAGAAAAAAAGGTCATTTTGAAATTCTACTTTCTTTTGTGAATACAATTTGGATTTGTGATATTTGCAAATCATTGCATTCTCTTTTTATGTCGCTTTTACACACTATTTTGGAATTGGGGTTGTAGTATAATGTAATGTATACCCTTCTAATATATGTTATACCATGGGGCACAGAGAGGGGGATGACAGGCCCGTTCCAGTGACCTTTCTCCCCGTGTAGTAGACTCAAGCAGAACATGAGATTGTGTAACGCTATCCGGTCAATCCCTGGGACAGTTGTTCAGGTCGGAAAAATCAGCACTTCTCCATGTGTTTAATTGTCAGTCAGGAAGTGATTGTGAGGTCGAGCAGTTGCTTGTTCCTTCCATTCCGTCTCAGGCGACTTGGATCAGCTGTTGTGCACCTCTCGCTCTTACGCCCGCTGTAAACCCTCCACAGGGGACACGAGCCTTAAAGAAAATATCTGAGACGGGCTAAAAATAAACCGGCTTTAGCTAAATGTACAGGCCACTTCTTTAAATGGAGACGCCACTTACATATTGGCTGCAGTGTTTACATAACTCCAAAGAGGAAATCTAGGCTATTTTTAAAGGGGGCCATCCTCGGAGAGGGAAATATTATATGGAAGGAAAGACTAAACTAGATATATGCCATTTCATTTGCTAAAGCATTGTGTATTGTAAACAGTTGCCATGTACTTCTCACCTTTTTTCAGCTATTGTTTTTTTCCTTTGTTGATTAGCGCTGCTGATCTCCATTGATCTCTTTCAGACAATTCTCATCTTGGTGTTCTCGCTCCAGGGTTGGCTGAAAATCCTTGTTCTAATCTAGACCAGTGGCCCTTTGCTTGCCTTTTTCCGACCTTTGCTGCACTACTACTCCAGCTGATACCAATAATGTCCTCTCATGCCTTGTACACACAATCGGAAATTCTGATGGATATTCTGACCGTGTGTGTGCTCCATCTCCATCTTTTCCATCGGAAATTCTGACGGACCTAGAAAGAGAACAAAAAAAATCGGAAAAACACGCATGCTCAGAATCAAGTTAAACTTAATTATTCTCGGCTTGTCGTAGTGTTGTACGTCACCGCGTTTTGGACGGTTGGAATTTGGTGTGACAGTGTGTATGCAAGACGGCTTGAACGGAATTCTGTCAGAAAAATCCGTTGGAGTTTATCCTGACAGAAATTCCGATTGTGCGTATGGGGCATCACTGACAGCATCAATGCAGCACTATTCCTCCCAAATGATGGGGCATTTCTTGCTTCCTGTGGTTTTAAAGCAGAGTTCCACCTAAAAATGGAACTTCCGCTTAACCCACTCCTCGCCCCCTTACATGCCACATTTGGCATGTAATTTTTTTGGGGGGAGGGAGTGGGGGCTTCAGGAGAAGGGGACTTCCTGTCCCACTTCCTCCTTTTGACGAGGGGCTGGTAAGGCGATTGGCTTAATCGCCTTATTGCAGCCCCTCCCTGTAGGCGAGCGCCTGTCCAATCGGATGGCGCTCGCGAATGCGCAGTGCCTCTCACGCATGCGCAGTGGGTGCCTGGCCGTGAAGCCGAAAGCTGTCACTGCCGGGTACCCACACTAGGAATGAAGACGCCGGCCGGCGAGGGGGGGCGAGGAGCGGAGCCCCGGCCGGCGCGTCGCTGGAGCCATGGAGCAGGTAAGTGTCTGTTTATTAAAAGCCAGCAGCTACACTTTTTGTAGCTGCTGACTTTTAATAAACTTAAAGCGGGGGTTCACCAGTACATAACAATTTTTCCCCTTAGATGGATGCTCGTTTTGTCTAGGGGAATCGGCTAGTTGTTTTAAAATATGAGCTGTACTTACCGTTTACGAGATGCATCTTCTCCGTCGCTTCCGGGTATGGGCTGCGGGACTGGGCGTTCCTATTTGGATTGACAGTCTTCCGAGAGGCTTCCGACGGTCGCATCCATCGCGTCACGATTTTACGAAAGAGGCCGAACATCGGTGTGCAGGCGCAGTATAGAGCCGCACCGACGTTCGGCTTCTTTCGGCTACTAGTGACGCGATGGATGCGACCGTCGGAAGCCTCTCGGAAGACTGCCAATCAAGAAGGAACGCTCGCTCCCGAAGACCCATACCCGGAAGTGACGGAGAAGATGCATCTCGAAAACGGTAAGTACGGATCATATTTTAAAACAACTAGCCGATTCCCCTAGACAAAACGAGCATCCATCTAAGGGGAAAAATTGTTTTATGGGTGAACCTCCGCTTTAAAGGCTGGAACACCCCTTTAATGTCCAAAACCGTCTATAAGTGGTTCAGAACTCGGCCAGGTCAGCAGGAAACGGCCAAGATTCGAACCATGTATGAGCAGGCTGAATTTACCCAAGTTGACCAGCTTGGATACAAATGGCCTGCCGGATTTTACTTGCGATTATTGCAAGCGGCTGTTATAGCCACTTGCAATAATCACTGTCTTCTACCGACAGGGGCAGCTTCCCAGAGAAGACAATGGCTTGGCAGGAGGGATTCCCACAGGGCCGCCATATATATGTTTTTTGTTTTTATTAAAGGGCCCAAAGGTCCACCTTTTTTTTTATAATTTTTTTTTTTTATATATTTTTTTCTTTTTATTAAAGGGCCCAAAATTCCCCAGGGCCCCGGATGGTAACCCCCCCCCCCTTTGTTTTATATATTTTTTTACATTTTTTTATATTTTTTTTTTCCTTTTTATTAAAGGGCCCCCAGGGCCCCGGATGGCTACCCCCTTTATATATATATATATAAAATATATATATTTTTTTTTGTAAGGGCCCCAGAGGTCCCCAGGGAAACCCCCCCCCAATTCGTGGCACCCCCCTGCTTTCAAGTCACGCCCCCCACTTCTCAATTTTCTCAATTCGCGGCAGTCCCCCCACTTCTCAATGTGAAGCGGCAGCTCCAGGGGGCCCATGCCTGAAGCTGTGTAAGGGGCCCCATAATTCCTGATGGCGGCCTGATTCCCATATCAACACTGACTGTGGTTGCAGGTTAGAAATTTGCTCCATCTATGGCCTGCCTAAAGGTTTTATTACCCTAATGCATTCTATGGTTCCATGCAGGCCTCCAGCAGATCTTTCTGTGTATCTGTGTGCCTGTACATCCCGTATGGGAAAGCAGATACACTGAGAGGAAGAATCAATTAAAGGGTCACTAAAGGAATTTATTTTTTTAGCTAAATAGCTTCCTTTACCTTACTGCAATCCTGGTTTCATGTCCTCATTGCTCGTTTTTGCTTTGATGTTGCTGTAAAACTGCTCTGTTCTGGACACTTCCTGGTTGTCTGGCTCCGTATGAAAAAAGTCATGGGAGAGTTTAGTTTCGTTTTCCTAGCCATGACTCTCTATGGCACTGTCCAGCACAGAGGCATAAAATAACATGCAAAGACTAAACTACTTTCAGTTTCGTTTTTGCATTTAAGAGGCACATTACATTATATGATTGATTTTTATCTATTTTTAATTGTTTTTAAAAGGAATCAGTTAACTATTATGTCTCTATACCCTGTAAACAGTCATTTCAGCAAAAAAAAAAATTCCTTTAGTGATCCTTTAACTACCACAGCGCTCTACAGTGTTGTGGTAGTTCATTGAGAACTACAAGCCGACAGCCACAAAGGATGTTGGGGCTTGTAGTTAATTTAAACACGGAGCTGTGTGAATGAATTACGTGACTGAGTGGGCGGAGCCCTGCATGGCCACGTAACCGCGTTGATTTAAAAAACTGACAGCTAGATCCCATATATACCCCAGATCCCAACCCCTCTATGTAATACATAGTAGCCCTATTCATTCATCCTCCCCAAAAAATGTAGTGTAGAAAAATACATTAGGCAGTTTTTGACAAGTCCTTTATTAAAAAAAAATCCCCATCGTTACAGCTGACCCGAATAAAAAAAAAAAGATCTGCTCCCGACGAAGGCTCTTGCTGTCTGACAGCTCTGCTGCCTCCCACCACTAAATAAACTAAGGAATGGTGTGCTGGGTCGGTGACATCACAAGGGGGAGGGGCCACCTGGTGACCACACTGGGTGGCATTGCCCCTTCTTTTAAGTAGAGGCAGGAGGCGGCAGAGGTGTCAGGCGGCGGATCTTCAGGTCTGCATTGTGATTGACAGTGGATCTACACCAGGGGACCTTTTTTTTTTTTAATAAATGGCTTTTGAGGGCATGTGGCCTACTATGGTTCAGGAGGGGAGTGTTCATTCCCCCCCCCCTCCTGACCTGACGGGCTGCATGCTAGGATAAGGGTCTGGTATAGATTTTTTTTTTCTTAATTTTCACTTGTTTTTTTTACATTCCCTGCTGACAGCTGATGACTCAGTGGTTGTTAAGGACGTGGTGGCCGCCTGCTCCTTAACAACCATGTTGTTTACTTGTTGTTAGGGATGCCGGCAGCCGCCCACTCCTTTAACAACCAGCTATTTACAGTGTTTGTTAAGGATGCCAGCTACCTCTGACAGTAAATTACTGCATGCTTTCACTACTAAAATACCACGTGACTTCAAAAAATAGCGCATGCAGTATTTTAGTAATGTTTTTTTAGTAATTGCCCAAAACCTTTTTGAATGCGGTAAGATACCGCTTTGTGAATGGAGCCCACTGTCACCAGTCATATGATGATGCTGTACTGCTGCTGTGGTGCCAGTATGTAAGGAAAATTCTAAAATGTTTTATTTATTTTACCAACAAAGTGACAAAAAATGGCAACTTCAAAAAACTCACCGTGCCTCTAACTAAATACCTTGGACTGTCTACTTTCCAAAAAGGGGTCATTTGGGGGGAAGGGGGGTATTTATACTGTCCTGGCATTTTAGGGCCTCAAGAAATTAGATTGAGGCCTCAAGAAATAATAATTGAGGCCTTCAGTACATCAGTATGGATCAATTTTCAAATATATATCTCATAGTTTGTAGACTCTATAACTTTTCTACAGACTAAAGAATATACACTTTTGGCCTTAAGTAAAGATTACTTATTTGCAAAATTTTATAACAGCAACTAAGAAAAGTGTTCAGATTTTTTTGTATTTTTTCATTTACAGTATATAGCAAAAAAAAAAAAAACCCAGTGGTGACTAAATACCACCAAAAGAATGCTCCATCAGTCTACTAAAAATGAAAAGTTTAATTTGGGTTTAGTGTTGCGTGATCACGCAATTGTCATTCAACTTCGACAGCACTGAAAGTTGAATAATGGCCTGGGCAGCAAAGGGTTAAGTGTCTGGTATAGAAGTGGTTAAACAATAAATTTAATGATTACAGAACTGTGTAATTTTATGTCTTTCTACCTGCCTCTATTTATTTCAAAGCTGTTCATTCAACCCCGAAGAAGGCCACCACTGGACCGAGGAGCGATGAGTCTGCCAGAAAGGAAATGAGTATTGCAGCCAGAGATAAATGTATTTTTTCTTTTAAAACGTGCTGGGGCGCTACTTTAGAAGAAAAAATGTAGAGCCTGGAGTTGGTCTTTAAAGCTGAACTCCGGGTTGTTAAAAAACAAAATACCCTTGCAGTGCACAATTCCCTACCACCCCCACCTTCCTTCTTTCTTCAGGGGAAGTTCTCAAAAACGCACATAGCAGAGCAGTTATAACAGCGTGTAAACATAACATGTAGCCCAAACCCCAGACCATCCACCCCACTTCTGCTTATTACGCTGCCCAGGTAACTGGAAGTCCATGGGGTCCAAACTTTATCAAACTTCCATGGGCATCCCCATAGGTGTGCGCAGCCTATTGCATTGTGGTGTGCACCCCAACGTTCAAACACACATGAATGCCACCTAGACATGTGCAATTCGTTTAGTTCCGAATTTTTTAAAGAATTTTGTCAATTTTTTAATTTCAAATTTCCGAATTTTCAGATTTCCGAATTTTCAGATTTCCGAATTTTCAGATTTCCGAATTTTCAAATTTCCAAATTTTCGAATTTCATGAGAAATGTGAAAATTTGAGATTTCGGAAATTAGAAATTTTCAGAAATTCTAAACTTTGGAAATCAGAAAATTTGATTTTCGGAAATTCAAAATTTCGAAAATGAGGAAATTTGAAATTTGCAAATTGGAAAATCAGAAATTGGAAAATTGCAAATTGGGAAAAATCAAAAATCGGAAATTGGAAAATTCTAACATTTTCCAAATTTCCGAAAAAAGCTAAAAAACGAATGAAACGAAAAAACAAAAATGAATACATTTTTCGGCAGTGCACATGTCTAATGCCACCTGCCGTCACAGGAAGGGGGCTCTGGTGGTGGGAGACAGTTGATTGGGAGCATATTACAGTACACCCTAAATACCTTGAACCTAGACTTTAATATAATGGGGGCATTTACACTGGCCACTGGCACCCCCAACCACCCACCTGGTGCTGCTCCTGGCTAATGCTAATGCACATGGGGTGAATAGGGTGTGCCCAGGCACACCCTGTGCGCACACCTATTGGTATCCCCATTAATATATGTAAATTTGTACGTGGGAAGGGCAGCATCTACCATAGCCTCCCAGGAGGATATCCCGGGGGGGACAGGGGGGACCACCTTATTAAAATTTCCTTTTTCGCATAGTAGAGGAGATATGCTATCAATAGCTTAGTGTGGTGAGATCTCTGTTTATCATCTGGGATACCCAACAGTGCTAGTGATGGAGTGATCAGGCGTGTCAACTGTAACCTCCTGCTCAACACATCAAATACCTCCGCCCAGAACTTTGTAACGTAGGAGCATTCCCAGAATGTATGAAGGTAGGTACCAGGACATAGTTTGCACTGAGGGCAGACAGGATCTCTATCGGGAACGATCCTATTTAATCTAGCAGGGGTATAATAGACCAGATGTACGAATTTGACTTGTTTTAGCTTATCTTTGAAAGATATTACCAGTTTGGGACCCTGTTCTAAACAATCCTCCCAATCCTCCCTATCCAAAGATGCAATATCCATCCGCCAATATTCCAGCAATTTCTCAATTTTGGGTGAGTCAACAGTAAGGAGAGCTCCATACAGAGTGGAAAGAGGCTTTCCCAGTTTCCCCGGGGGTCAGCAGCTCCTCAACGAGGTCGATCTGGAGACTAGCATTCCTCCCAACATCTTGAGATGGCAATGAGGGACACCTACTAACAAACGTATGTAGGCATAGGACACGCCTCCCTGCCACACCCACTTAAAGGAGAATTAACCAAAAAAAGGTTAATTAAATCCACAAGGACTTTTTTTTACATTGCTATTCCTTTATATTGGCTCTTAAAATGTACAATTGCAGCAATTTAGAAATCAGGTGAAAGGTTTAGCACTGGGAAACACTTTTTGAAAGATAAAAATTGCATTTTATATACAGCTATAAAGATCAGACCAAAATGAGGGACAAATGAGGAGGAAAGAGGGACATTGCTCCAAATCAGGGACAGTCCCTCAAAATCAGAGATAGTTGGGAGCTATAGACTAGGGGCCAGATCCACAAAGAACTTACGGCGGCGTATCTATTGATACGCCATGTAAGTTCTACGATGCCCCGTCGTATCTTTGTTTGGTATCCACAAAACAAGATACGACTGAATGTGGGCTAGATCCGACTGACGTACGTCTTAGTACCCCGTCGGATCTTAGGTGCATATTTACGCTGGCCGCTAGATGGCACTGCCGTTGATTTCCGCGTAGAGTATGCAAATTGGCTAGATAGCCAATTCTCAAACGTACGTCCGCCCGGCGCATTTTTTTACGTTGTTTACGTAAGGCTTTTTTCCGCGTAACGTTACCCCTGCCTCTATGAGGTGTACGCAATGTTGGGTATGGACGTCGGGACAGCGTCAAATTTTCCGTCGTTTGCGTAAAACGCTCGCGAATAGGGCTTTGCGTAAGTTACGTTTACGTCGTCTAGGCATTGAGCGGGCGGAATTTAATTTGAAAATTCGACGTGATACTGAGCATGCGCCGTTCAAAAAAAACGTCATTTACGCAGGGTCATGCTTAGTTTACATAAAACACGCCCCCCTGTTCCTCATTTGATTTAGGCACGCTTACGCCGGCACATTTACGCTACGCTGCCGTAACTTACGGCGCAAATTGTTTCTGGATAAGGAAACTACGCTCTAAGTTACAGAGGCGTAGCGCATATGAGATGCGATACGCCCACCTAAATATACGCCCGTTTTTGTGGATCTGGCCCTAGGCATCTGTGGAAATTGAGCCTTAATGGCGTGGTGGAGCTGAAGATGACGGAACCTCATCCAAAAGATGCCACTTTTACTGGCCATGTGAAAGAGCCCTTGAAAAAGAACAAGCAATTGAAAAAGGAGGACAAATAAATGGAAATGGATGAAAATGTTGTACTCCACAGTGAAATGAAAACAAAATAAACGAAAAAAAAAAGAATGCATGAGATGAAAAGTAGGCGGACGCTCCATTTCACACCTTGGTAAATAGGCCGTAATATTTGTTGACATTGCCGATGTCTGTGTCCATCACCTGGCCCGGGTGGAACAGGTGGAGATGGGATGCTGGGTGGTCAGTCCCGTGCTAATTGGTGACAACTGCTAGTCATAGCCTAATGGGGGGGGGAGGGGGGAGGACAATCAAATATTCAGCAAGGACCTGTTGTCTTTTGTCACACAAATCATGATTACCCGGATCTCAGTTTGTTTTTCAGTCCCTTGCTCATACGTGCAAATAGTGAGAGGCTGGAAAAGTGTCTGGCTTCAGTGCGTTCCCATGCCAGGGAAGCCGGAGGTGCCACACACAGCCAGCCATAGAAGGAAATGACGTACTCATGTAAATGCCAATGTTTCTGTGCATGCGTGGTCCATGGATTTCCTGCTTTGTATAAAGGTGGCCACTCTCGTATTGATGTGATCATATCATCAATCATTCAACTAAGTATAATGATCAAATCGCCAAACCAAAGATCCTCTTTGAGCGATGTATAATTTTATTATCTGATCGATATGTGATTCGGTCAAACCGATCTAATGAGCAAACAATCTTAACCACCTCAATACAGGGCACTTACACCCCCTTCCTGCCCACGCCATTTTTCAGCGCTGTCACACTTTCAATGACAATTTCTTTCTTTTGGTGGTCTTTAATCACTTCTGGGTTTTGAATTTTTTCCTAAAAACACAGATTTTTTTTTTGATTTTTTTAAAGTTTTTCTAGTTTGTCAGTAAATTTTGTAAATAAGTAATTTTTCTCCTTCACTGATGGACGCTAATGCGGTGGCACTGAGGGGCACTGATAGGCTGCACTGATGAGGCGGCACTTATGGGCACTAATTAGGTGGCACTGATGAGGAGGCACGAATATGCCACACGCTTATGGGCACTGATAGGTAGTACTGATATCTGGCACTGATGGGTGGAACTGGTGGGCACTGATAGGTGGCACTGGTGGGCACTAATAGACGGCACTGGTGGGAACAGATAGGCGACATTGATGTGCATTGATGGGCAGGGATGGACTGGCCATAGGGACTACAGCGAGTTTCCCGGTGGGCCGATGGCTCAGTGGGCCGTTTTTAAAAACTGCTTGGAGGACTTTTTCTAACGCCCTGGCAGCGCCCCAGTGTGAAAGTACTCAGGCTTTCACACTAAGACTGCAGTGGAAGCGTTTTTCAGTCGCTTTACAGGCGCTATTTTTAGCCCAAAAGCGCCTAAAAAACGCCTCTCTCTTTTAGGCCTTGTACACACGACCGAACATGTCCGCTGAAACTGGTCTGCGGACCAGTTTCCGCGGACATGTTCGGTCGTCTCTACGGCCGACCGGACCGTTTTCCAGCGGACATTTGTCCAGCCGACCGTTTTCCATCGGACAAAAATTTCTTAGCATGCTAAGAAACTTGTCCGCTGGAACGATGTCCGCCGGACATGTCCGATGGTCAGTATGACCGATCGGACATGTCCGCTGGCCCGAGAACCTGCGCATGACGTTGAAGTGATTCGACGCATGGGTGGAAGCATTTAACTTCCGGGTTCGCGCACGTCGCCACGTCATCGTCGCTGTCACGTCGCCTTCACGTCGTTGTCACGTCACCGCGTATTCTGTCCGCGCGGATTTTGGTTTGATGGTGTGTACAACCATCAGATCAAAATCTCAGAGCAGACATGTCCGATGAAAACTGTCCACGGACCGTTTTCATCGGACAGATCCGGTCGTGTGTACGAGGCCTTACATTCACTCTCTTTTTTTACACTCACCCCCTCTCACCCCCTTTCCCTCAACCCTCCCTCTCTCTCTCATTCCCCTCTCTCTCATCCTCTCATGATATACAATAATGGATGTAGGGGCCTTTTGGTGGGCGTGATTTTTATTTATTGAATTAAAGTGGGCCGGTCTGGATGAAGTCCAGGGCCAAATTTTTGTCCCAGTCCAGCCCTGTTGATGGGTGGCATTGATGGGAAGCAGTGATGGGCATTGATGGCCAGCTAATGGCCACTGATGACTGACAATTGTGGGCACTGATAGCTGGTAATTGTGGGCACTGATGACTGGCACTTGTGGGCACTGGTTGGCACTGATTGCTGCCAGTGGTGGGCACTTATTGCTGGCACTTAATTGTAATCAGGGCACTGATAATTAGTGCCTGATTCCATACCTAGATGTTCCCCTGGGAGGAGATGGGAGGAGATGCCGCTGATTGGCTCTCCTCTCCTCACACTATGTCAGTGTGAGGCAAGGAGCACCGAGCCTCCATGTTTACATGTGAGCGGCTGTGATTGGACACAGATGATTACATGGTTAGAGAGCCGTGGCTTTTTACAGAGATCGGGATCACGCCGTGCCCTAGCTACACTGCACGGGCTCACGAGAGTGGTCATTCTTGGCGGCCGTCATAGGACATCCACCCAGAACGAGAGCCGCACAGCAAAGCCGTCATTTGACAGTGGGCGGGTGGCAAGTGGCTATATTGGTTGTAAAGGCAGACGTTTTTTTACCTTGAAACGGTAGTGAACCGCAGAATTGAAAAAAATAAATCACCTGCAAGGCCATGGCATAATGTGCTAGTTTGCATCGCATACTAGCACATTATGAAATACTCACCTTAAAATTAAGTCTTTCAACACCACGCTGTCACTGCTTAGAGGGCTTCCATCTTCACCCAGTGTTCCTACCGGGGTCACGGACACCAGCTGTATGAGGGGATGGGTCCGCAAAGACATCACTCCTGCACATGAGTGCAAGAGCCGTCGGCTCCGGCACTGAGCTCTGAAGGTTTGGCACGGTATTTTGGACCTTCAGAGCACATGCCCGATCCAGTGTTGTGCCCAGCTCTCTGGGGTTTGGGAAGTAGAAGGTCTGTCACCCCTTACATCAGGGCCCCCATAAGAGTAATAATTGGGGTTTGGGAAGTAGAAGGTCTGTCACCCCTTACATCAGGGTCCCCATCAGAGTAATCATTGGGGTTTGGGAAGTAGAAGGTCTGTCACCCCTTACATCAGGGTCCCCATCAGAGTAATCATTGGGGTTTGGGAAGTAGAAGGTCTGTCATCCCTTACATCGGGGTCCCCATCAGAGTAACCATTGGGGTTTGGGAAGTAGGACTGTCACCCCTTACATCAGGGTCCCCATCAGAGTAATCATTGGAGTTTGGGAAGTAGAAGGTCTGTCACCCCTTACATCGGGGTCCCCATCAGAGTAATCATTGGGGTTTGGGAAGAAAAGGTCTGTCACTCCCTACATCAGGGACCCCATCAGAGTAATCATTGGGGTTTGGGAAGTAGAAGGTCTGTCACCCCTTACACCAGGGACCCCATCAGAGTAATCATTGGGGTTTGGGAAGCAGAAGGTCTGTTGCCCCTTACATCAGGGTCCCCATCGGAGTAATCATTGGGGTTTGGGAAGTAGAAGGTCTGTCACCCCTTACACCAGGGACCCCATCAGAGTAATCATTGGGGTTTGGGAAGAAAAGGTCTGTCACCCCTTACATCGGGGTCCCCATCAGAGTAATCATTGGGGTTTGGGAAGTAGAGGTTCTGTCACTCCCTACATCAGGGTCCCCATCAGAGTAATCATTGGGGTTTGGGAAGTAGAAGGTCTGTCACCCCTTACATCAGGGTCCCCATCGGAGTAATCATTGGGGTTTGGGAAGTAGAAGGTCTGTCACCCCTTACACCAGGGACCCCATCAGAGTAATCATTGGGGTTTGGGAAGAAAAGGTCTGTCACCCCTTACATCGGGGGCCCCATCAGAGTAATCATTGGGGTTTGGGAAGTAGAGGTTCTGTCACTCCCTACATCAGGGTCCCCATCAGAGTAATCATTGGGGTTTGGGAAGTAGAAGGTCTGTCACCCCTTACATCAGGGTCCCCATCAGAGTAATCATTGGGGTTTGGGAAGTAGAAGGACTGTCACCCCTTACATCGGGGTCCCTATCAGAGTAATCATTGGGGTTTGGGAAGTAGAAGGTCTGTACACTGAGTCTGAGGATATGCCATTCACACTAACTGCGGGGAAAATCTCTTGTGGCGCACAGGCCATAGTTTTGACCTCTGGTCTACGGTACAGAAAGTGAGGAAAAATCTAAAATTTGTCACAGGGACTGGAGGTTAGGTGAACAATGGGAGAACATATTATTGTGACAACTATCTATGGATGGATACACACCAGCTGTCCGCTCTGACGCATAAATGCATGTTATTCGGTATTGTGTTAAGTCTGCTTATTCAAATGAATGGGCTGCCAACATACTAGAACAGGAAAAACAGACATGTATGATTTCCAACACAGCTGCACAGTATTGTGTTACTGTGCATTGTACACTGCAACACAGGTGCGTTAGGCATGTTAGGGCCCATGCACACGAGAAGCAAATGCAAACTCATCTAAAAGTTTTCAAACGCAAAAACCGGCATTTAAAACGCCCGTTTTTGCGGCGAATTTCGCGGTGTTTTACCGCGTTTGCGTTTATAAGCATTTGGTTAAGAAACATCATAAGACCCTCCCTAAGCTCAAAAAACAGCATTATTTAACCATTTCAGCCATTTTGTGAGACCAAAGCAGCTGAGAGAGCAGCAGTGTACGTGTATTTAGCGTGTCACTTGCCACGTCACCTGCCTCAAGTTGTGAATTGTCCAATTGCCACGTCATCTGCCACGTCACCTGGCCACGCCACCTGCCACAAGTTGTGGATTGTCCACTGGCCACGTCACCTGCCATGTCACCTGGCCACGTCACCTGCCACAAGTTGTGGATTGTCCACTTGCCACGTCACCTGACCACGACACCTGCCACAAGTTGTGGATTGTCCACTTGTCATGTCACCTGCCACAAGTGGATTATCCACTTGCCAAATCACCTGGCCACATCACCTGCCACAAGTTGTGGATTGTCCACTGGCCACGTCACCTGCCATGTCACCTGGCCACGTTACCTGCCACAAGTTGTGGATTGTCCACTTGCCATGTCACCTGGCCACGTCACCTGCCACGTCACCTGGCCACATCACCTGCCACGTCACCTGGCCACGTCACCTGCCACAAGTTGTGGATTGTCCACTGGCCACGTCAACTGTCCACGTCACCTGCCAGAAGTTGTGGATTGTCCACTGGCCACGTCACCTGGCCACGTCACCTGCCACATCACCTGGCCACGTCACCTACCACAAGTTGTGGATTGTCCACTGGCCATGTCACCTGGCCACGTCACCTGCCACAAGTTGTGGATTGTCCACTTGCCATGTGACCTGGCCACGTCACCTGCCACGTGACCTGGCCACGTCACCTGTCACATCACTTGGCCACGTCACCTGCCACAAGTTGTGGATTGTCCACTGGCCACGTCACCTGCCATGTCACCTGGCCACGTTACCTGCCACAAGTTGTGGATTGTCCACTTGCCATGTCACCTGGTCACGTCACCTGCCACGTCACCTGGCCACATCACCTGCCACGTCACCTGGCCACGTCACCTGCCACAAGTTGTGGATTGTCCACTGGCCACGTCACCTGCCACGTCAACTGGCCACGTCACCTGCCACAAGTTGTGGATTGTCCACTTGTCACGTCACCTGCCACAAGTGGATTATCCACTTGCCAAATCACCTGGCCACGTCACCTGCCACAAGTTGTGGATTGTCCACTGGCCACGTCACCTGCCATGTCACCTGGCCACGTCACCTGGCCAGGTGATTGTCCACTGGCCACGTCACCTGCCACGTCACTGGCCACGTCACCTGCCATGTCACCTGGCCACGTCACCTGCCACAAGTTGTGGATTGTCTACTTGCCACATCACCTGGCCACATCACCTGCCACATCACCGGCCACAAGTTGTGGATTGTCCACTGGCCACGTCACCTGCCATGTCACCTGGCCACGTCACCTGCCACAAGTTGTGGATTGTTCACTTGCCACATCACCTGGCCACGTTACCTGGCCACATCACCTGCCACATCACCTGCCACAAGTTGTGGATTGTCCACTGGCCACGTCACCTGCCACGTCAACTGGCCACGTCACCTGCCACGTCAACTGGCCGCGTCACCTGCCACAAGTTGTGAATTGTCCACTTGCCACGTCACCAGGCCATGTCACCTGGCCACATCACCTGCCATATCACCTGGCCATGTCACCTGCCACAAGTTGTGGATTGTCCACTTGCCACATGACCTGGCCACGTCACCTGCCACGTTACCTGGCCATGTCACCTGCCACAAGTTGTGGATTGTCCAATGGCCACGTGACCTGGCCACGTCACCTGCCACATCACCTGGCCACGTCACCTGCCACATCACCTGGCCACGTCACCTGCCACATCACCTGGCCACGTCACCTACCACAAGTTGTGGATTGTACACTTGCCACATCACCTGGCCATGTTACCTGCCTCAAGTTGTGGATTGTCCACTGGCCACGTGACCTGGCCACGTCACCTGCCACATCACCTGGCCACGTCACCTGCCACAAGTTGTGGATTGTCCACAATGCAATGCAAGCAATTACAGTTTTTTATGTTTTTTTTATGGTTTTTCATCATTTGCCATCATTTTTGAGATTTCTAATGTAAAAAAATAGGTCACCTTTAAAAATGCCTATAAACGAAATCGCTGCAAAATGCCGGTACCGCATTTTACCGCGATTTGCGTCTGAAACGCGAAAACTGAACTCTTCTGAACCCAAAATTTTGCGTCTGAAAAAACAGACATAAACCCAACTGCTTTAAAACGCCAAAAAACGTGATTGTGTGCATGGACACATAGGATAACATTAAATGTGTTCAGGGGCAGTTGAAAAAAATGCCTCTGAACTCGAGTTTAGCAGCGTCTCGTGTGCATGGGGCCTTAGGCCTCCTTGCCCAAGGGTACTGCCATGCATAGGTGTAAATCCAGCTTAAGGGCCAGTTCACACTGGAAATCGCACAGGAATGCGATGTGCATTTCTATGCAGTTCTGTGTGGTGCGATTTCAGCACCGTTTATTTTGAATGGGCTGAAATCGCATCCCACCAAAAGTGGAAACTGCACTACTTTTAGAAACTCACTGCAACTGCATTACATGATACTTCTGTACCATGTGATCTGGCGCAGGCAAGTGCATTGCGTTTGCGACCAGCATTTTGGGGGTGTCTCTAGTTTAATCTGCTAACGCGGATCCGCTAACATCCGCTGCTGCAGTGCATTTTAAACTTAGTGCGGGAAAACCCACACGGAATGCAGATTTTCCACACCGTGTTCTGGTGTGAACTGGCCTTCAGCCTAGGTTCACACTGCTGCGAATTCAAAATCGTGATTTTACCGCGATTTCGTCACGATTTGCCGCGATTTCGGCCGCAATTTAATGTAAATCGCGGCCCGAAATCGCAAAAAGTAGTACAGGAACTACTTTTTGAAATCGCAGATGCGGCGTCGCACTGATTAGGACAGTGCCATTGCCGACAATTGCCGCCGATTTGAGATGCGATTTGACATGTCAAATCGCATCTCAAATCGTTCCAAATCGTACCCAGTGTGAACCAGGGCTAAAGCAAAGTTCCACTCAAAAACGAAACTTCCGCTTTAAGTGCAGGTGAACCCCAGACATGCCACATTTGGGGGCAGATCCACATACATACGATGCGCCCGGCGCAGATGTCAAATACGCTATGCCGCTGTAACTTACTTTGAGTTGGTTTGAATCCTCAACGACTTTGCGCCGTAAGTTACGGCGGCGTAGTGTATCTCTCACGGCGGAATTCAAATTGGGCGGGTAGGGGGCATGTTTCATTTAAAGGGGAGTTCCAGCCATTTGTATGTTTATTAAAAGTCAGCAGCAACCAAAAGTGTTGCTGCTGGCTTTTAATAAACAGGCACTTACCTGCTCCAGCGCTCCAGCGACGCGCCGGCCGGGGCTCCGCTCCTCTCCCCCCCTCCCCGGCCGGCGTCTTCATCTTCAGTGTGGGCACCCGGCCGTGACAGCTTTCGGCTTCACGGCCGGGCACCCACTGCGCATGCGCGAGCGCGAGCAGCGCGGCACTGCGCATGCGCGAGCGGCGCGGCCCGGCGCCGCGCCCTGTAATTGGCCAGGAGATCGCCTAGGACCTGTGACGTGTCCTAGGCGATCGCCTACAGCAGCCACTTCCTGAAGGCGACTAAGCTTAGTCGCCTACAGGAAGGAGGAAGTGGGACAGGAAGTCCCACTCGTGCTGAAGCCCCCACTCCCCCCCCAAAAAAATTACATGCCAAATGTGGCATGTAAGGGGGAGAGGAGTGGGATAAGAGGAAGTTCCAAATTTGGGTGGAACTCCTCTTTAACCACTTCCAGACCTTAGGTGTTTTTCAGATTCTGTGTTTGCAAGACTAAAACAGTTTTTTCTGCTAGAAAATTACTTTAAACCCCCAAACATTATATATATATATTTTTTTCTAACACCCTAGAGAATAAAATAGTGGTCATTCCAATACTTTTTGTCACACCGTATTTGCGCAGCGGTCTTACAAGCGCACTTTTTTTGGAAAAAATTCACTTTTTTGAATTAAAAAATAAGACAACAATAAATTTGGCCCAATTTTTTTATATATTGTGAAAGATAATGTTACGCCGAGTAAAATGATGCCCAACATGTCACGCTTAAAAATTGCGCCCGCTCGTGGCATGGCGTCAAACTTTTACCCTTAAAATTTTCGATAGGCAATGTTTAAAAAATTCTAGAGATTGCATTTTTTGAGCTACAGAGTAGCTCTAGGGCTATAATTATTGCTCTCGCTCTAACGATCGCGGCGATACCTCACTTGTGTGATTTGAACACCGTTTTCATATGCGGGCGCTACTCGCGTATGCGTTCGCTTCTGCGCGCGAGCTCGTCGGGACGGGGCGCTTTAAAAAAAATTTTTTTTTGTTTTCTTATTTCTTTTTATTTATTTTATTCTTTTTTACACTGAAAAAAAAAATAATAATAATTTGATCACTTTTATTCCTATTACAAGGAATGTAAACATCCCTTGTAATAGAAAAAAGCATGACAGGTCCTCTTAAATATGAGATCTGGGGTCAAAAAGACCTCAGATCTCATATTTGGGCTTAAATGCAAAAAATAAAAAAAAAATAAAAAATGTCATTTTTTCAAATGACCAAAAAAAAAATTTGTCTCTTTAAGAGGCTGGGCGGGACTGACCTTTTGACGTCACTTCCGCCCAGCCGAGCTATGGGGACGGGCGAAGGAGATTTTTCCTTCAGTCTCGTCCCCGCTCACCAGCCGAACAGTCGCGATCTCCTCCGCCGCTACCGACGGCTCCGGTAAGCGGCGGAGGGCGCGGGAGAGCGGCGGGAGGGGGGGGCCCTCTCCCGCCACCGATAACGGCGATCTCGCGGTGAATCCGCCGCGGAGACCGCCATTATCGGATTTCGGACCGCGCACACTAAAGATTGATACCTCGATTGTGGCAGCAGCTGCTGCCGTTACCGAGATATCAGTCTTTAAAAATAGGACGTACATCGTCGTGCGCAGGTCTGGAAGTGGTTAAAAAACTCCCAGGGTGCATTGCTCCAAATGACGTCGCAAGGACGTCATTGTTTTCAATGTGAACGTAAATGGCGTCCAGCCCCATTCACGGACGACTTACGCAAACGACATAACATTTTCAAAATTAGACGCGGGAACGACGGCCATACTTAACATTAAGTACGCCACTATATAGCAGCTTTAACTATACGCTGGAAAAAGCCGAACGGAAACAACGTAAAAAAATGCGGCGGCAGGTCGTACGTTCGTGGATCGTCGGAAATAGCTAATTTGCATACTCAATGCAGATTACAACGGGAACACCACATAGCGGAAGCCGAAAAATTGCATCTAAGATCCGACGGCGTACGAAGGCATACGCCTGTCGGATCTAACACAGATGCCGTCGTATTTTGTTTTGTGGATACCAAAACAAAGATACGACGCGCAAAATTTTAAATTACGCGGCGTATCAATAGATATGCCGCGTAATTTCTTTGAGGATCTGCCCCAAGGTATGTAATTTTTTTGGGGGGGAAGCGGATACCCTCATTTAGAGGCACCCAGCTCCCACTTCCTTTCCGTGACACCGCAGTGCAATCTTCTGGGACACGTCACAGATCCCAGATGATTGCCCGGCCAGCCACAGTGCGCAGTTTGGCTCGCGCATGCGCAGTGTGTGCCTGGCTGTGAAGCCACAGCCGGGGGCCCACAGTGACAATGCAGGCGCCGCAGAGAGGAGCAGGGCTTCATACATCCACATGGCTGGACCATGGGACAGGTGAGTGTTCAATTATTAAAAGTCAACAGCTACACTTTTCGTAGCTGCTGACTTTTATATGGGTGGAACTCCGCTTTTAGACCCCTTTCACACTGGGGCGTTTTTCAGGCGATTTAGCGTTAAAAAAAGCACCTGTAAAGCGCATGAAAGAAGCCGCATCTGCAATCCCAATGTGAATCCCAAGTGCTTTCACACTAAAGCACCTGAAAAACGCCCCAGTGTGAAAGGGGTCTTAGCGTTAAAAACCGCCTGTAAAGCGCCTGAAAGAAGCCTCATCTGCAATCCCATTGAGGGAGATTTTTTTAACGCCAAAGCGCCTGAAAAACGCCCCAGTGTTAAAGGGGTCTTAGTAGGAATACCCCCTTGTGTAACTTCCTGCTCCGTCTTCGGCAAAGGAAGTGACTGGAAAGCTCTTTGACAAGACACAGACAGCAAAAATAAAAGAAAACAAATAAAGAAATTAACCACTTCATTACTGGGCACTTAAACCCCCTTCCTGCCCAGACCAATTGTCAGGTTTCAGCGCTGACGCATTTTGAATGACAACTGCGCGGTCATATACAGCACTGTACCCAAATTATATTTTTATAATTTTTTTCCCACAAATAGAGCTTTATTTTGGTGGTATTTGATCATCTCTGCGATTTTTATTTTTTGCGCTATAAACAAAAAAAGACAAAACATTTTGAAAAAAAAACACAATATTTTTTACTTTTTGTTATAATAATATCCCAATTTAAAAAAATATATATATATATTTTGTTCCTCAGTTTAGGCCGATACGTATTCTTTTACATATTTTTGTTAAAAAAAATCGCAATAAGCGTATATTGATTGGTTTGCGCAAAAGTTATAGGGCTAGATTCACAGAGAGATACGACGGTGTATCTCGAGATGCGCCGGCGTAAATGAAAATGTGCGCCGTCGTATCTATGCGCCGTACCCACAGAAGCAGATACGCTCGAAAATTGGCTTCATCCGTCCGACGTAACTGTCCTCCGCCAGCGGAACTTAGGCGCATATTTAGGCTGGGCGCATCTTTCGTTCCCATTGATTTCCTATTCAATTATGCAAATGAGGGAGTTATGCCGATTCACATGCGTACGTTTGGCCGGCGCAGGCTACGCGCGGTGCGCGTAAGCTGTACGTCCGGCCTAAAGTTACCCCTCATAAAAGCAGGGGTAACTTTGCACCAGACTTGCACAGGTCAGCTGGAGAGCAACTACAGCAGCACCGTTACAGACGACCTGAGCAACAATACTTGCAGGACAACACATCTGTGTGCCAACATGCCAGGGGCAGCCGTGGTCATAGCACTACTGCGTCTACGGGCACGTAGGAGGAGGAGGGCACAGGAGAGGATATACCGAGAGCGCCCGGACCTCTTTGCCATGGGGGAATCGGAGGTGTATCGCATGTTCAGATTCGACACTAATGCCATCCTGGAAATAGTCAGAACCCTGCAGGATGACCTCACCAGCAACACACACTGCTCACATGCAGTGCAGCCACTGGTCAAGGTAATGGCAACACTGCATTTCCTGGCCAGTGGATCTTTTCAAAGAACAAGTGCATCTGTGGCTGGGATGTCACAATCCACCATGAGCAGATGTGTGCACCAGGTGTCCCCGCAATCCTCAGATGCATGTCCCACCACATCTTCCGACCCACCCAGCAGCATCAGCGGATGAAGGCAAGGGCAGATTTCTACAAAATTGCCAGATTCCCACGCACCATCGGGGCCATTGATTGCACCCATGTGGCACGACGGCCCCCCCGTGAGACAGAGCACATGTACCGCAATCGGAAGCACTGGCATTTCATCAATGTTCAGGTGATAGCCGATGCCCAATGCCTCATATGGCACGTCCGTGCCAAACACCCAGGGTCCAGCCACGACAGCTTCATATACCGTCAATGCAGCATCCCAACAGAATTTGAACAGAATGTGTATGGGGACAGCTGGCTGGTTGGTGAGTGACATGGGTGTGAGGCATGACTGTCCGACCCCATGATGCAGACATCACAAGTGGCACATGCACGACTAATATCCTCCTGTCTTTTCCCTTCCAGGTGACTCTGCATATGCACTTGGACCCCATCTCATGACTCCATTCCGAAATCCAGAAACCCCAGGAGAGAGAAAATACAATGAAGCACACGCACGTACCCGTGCAGTGGTGGAACGCACCTTTGGCCTCCTGAAGTCCCGTTTCCGATGCCTGGATACGTCTGGGGGTACCCTGTTGTATTCCCCAAACTTTGTGTGCCAGATCATCGGTGCATGTTGCATTCTGCACAACTTCGCCATGAGAAGAGGCCTGGAGATTGACCTACGTGATGACCTGACCCCCCAACCACACAATCCCCCCCTAACCGAGGTTTCCCCGTCTGCTGAGGGAAGAGCAGTCAGGAGATGCCTCGTGGTAGGCGTATTTTCACGTTAAACACACATATTTATCATGGCACAATGAGAATGCACGCATGCACACCACTGTGGTCCCTAGCTCACGCCCCCCACATCCCCATTAAATTGGATTAGACCGAAGTACACTGCACGGTACTAGGGAGCAGCAACGCTACGTCAAGGCTCCAATTATGTTGCTGTATATTATTTCCCCCCCAAAAAATTACAACTCATATCGAGTATAATAAAAAAATAATAACACTCATATCGAGTATAATAAAAAAATAACACTTATATCGAGTATAATAATAAAAAAATAACACTCATATCGAGTATAAAAATAAAATAATAAGACTCATATCGAGTATAAAAATAAAATAATAAGACTCATATCATGAGTATAATAAAAAAATAATATAACTGGCACTCATCTGGGCCAGCAATGCGCCGGGCTCAGTTTTTCCCCGCTGCGCGCCCCCCAAATAATAGGACGTCCAGGGACGTCCACCCGGCAGTTGAGTGCCGCGCTGTGGACGTCTTTCATCTACAGCGCGGGTCTCAAGTGGTTAAAGTAAACCTCCTTTGAAAATGGAAGATCTGCTTTAGGGCCTTTACCCACCAAGTATTTGTGGTAACGCATGGCACCATATATGAGTGATGCGCTCTGAAAAAATAGTGCATGGACAACACGGTGGTGTTTTATTGCTCTGTGCTGCAACGCATGTCTGCCTACAGGTGCATTGGGGTGCCATTAAGAATGCATACATGGTGCAAATAGGCCCAAACTAACACCCCCCCCCCCAAAAAAAAGGTTTTAAAAATAAATTAAAAACAAAGCTTGCCCAATAAAATAAAATAAAAAAGAATGCTTACCTTGGCTTTACATGCATTTAAAATAAAAATTATATATATATATATATATATATATATATATATATATATATATATATATATATTACACAGCATATACACTATTCATATATAATTTCTTCTTTAACATTTCAAAGTGGCTGTCTGCGCCCCCCCCCTCACTATCACTGCTCACACTTTTGTTCTTTGTTAAATTGTTTCTGGTGATTCATTAACAATGTTAAAGGGTTTTTTGTTTGAACGTTTGCCTCTGGGTTCCCCCACCTGTTCTCAGCAACTGGCGTTCCTAGTGGCCTCTTTGTCATTGTGCGTACAATGGATTGTAATGTACGACTCTGGCTGGTCACCTGCTTACGTATGGAACAGCTGTGCGGGGGGGGGGGGGTCATTATTTAAAAAAAAAACACAGAAAATGTTTAGTATGTCTATGTTTTTTTTTTTTTTATGTCTATGTATTTTCAATCAGGGCTTCCAAATCATATGATGATGCTTATAAAAACAGATTAATTGTATTTAGGACTGAATATATAGAAAAAAGTTTTCGGCATGTTGTAATACAGTAACAACATTTTCCTTAAAAACAGTTTAACACCAGAATTACATATTGCATGTGGTTAAAATGTGATTATATATACCGTATTTATCGGCGTATACCGCGCACCTTTTCCCCGTAAAATAAGGGGAAAATCGTGGTTGCGCGATATACGCCGGTAGAAGTCACCCCTAGTTACTCTTCCCTGAACGTGAACTTAAAACCAAGTTTACTATATGGGCCACTAATGTATTAATACATGGTGATCTTATCCCCCCTTATGTATTTATACATGGTGATCATATCCCCCCTTATGTATTTATACATGGTGATCTTATCCCCCCTATGTATTTATACATGGTGATCATATCCCCCCTTATGTATTTATACATGGTGATCATATCCCCCTTATGTATTTATACATGGTGATCATATCCCCCTTATGTATTTATACATGGTGATCTTATCCCCCCTTATGTATTTATACATGGTGATCATATCCCCCTTATGTATTTATACATGGTGATCTTATCCCCCCTTATGTATTTATACATGGTGATCATATCCCCCTTATGTATTTATACATGGTGATCATATCCCCCTTATGTATTTATACATGGTGATCATATCCCCCTTATGTATTTATACATGGTGATCTTATCCCCCCTATGTATTTATACATGGTGATCATATCCCCCCCTATGTATTTATACATGGTGATCATATCCCCCCCTATGTATTTATACATGGTGATCATATCCCCCTTATGTATTTATACATGGTGATCATATCCCCCTTATGTATTTATACATGGTGATCTTATCCCCCCTATGTATTTATACATGGTGATCATATCCCCCCCTATGTATTTATACATGGTGATCATATCCCCCCCTATGTATTTATACATGGTGATCATATCCCCCTTATGTATTTATACATGGTGATCAGATCCCCCCTTATGTATTTATACATGGTGATCATATCCCCCCTTATGTATTTATACATGGTGATCATATCCCCCTTATGTATTTATACATGGTGATCAGATCCCCCCTTATGTATTTATACATGGTGATCATGTCCCCCTTATGTATTTATACATGGTGATCATGTCCCCCTTATGTATTTATACATGGTGATCATGTCCCCCTTATGTATTTATACATGGTGATCATATCCCCCCCCCTTATGTATTTATACATGGTGATCATGTCCCCCTTATGTATTTATACATGGTGATCATATCCCCCTTATGTATTTATACATGGTGATCATATCCCCCCTTATGTATTTATACATGGTGATCATGCCAGGGTAATTTTTTCCTGTGCACAAAGTTTGGCTTTAAAGTCTATGCATTGTATCTTTTCTATGCACAGCATTAAATGGAGAAATGCAGAGCTTAAATGTCCTTTGTAACAAAGAAAACCTCCATCAATCCCAAGAGGCACCCAATAGGTGAAGCCAGGGCCGATCCTAGGGTCACAGGCGCCTGGGTGCAGAAATATTTCTGGTGCCCCCACATGGGCGTGGTCATTTTACTAACTCCTCCCATTTACAAATGTTTCTATGACAATAACTCAACCACAGAGATACTCCCCCACAAACTCTTCATTGCCCTGGGATCCTTACATGATCTCTTATCAATAAACAAAATACAGGAAGAGAAAGAAGCAAAGTACTTTATTGGGACCTGGAGGGGGGCCTCTCTGATGGACACAGAGAGGGCTTCTGTTCGAGAGTCTGTTAGAAAGAGCCCCCAGACATACTACAGACATGATACAGGAGACGTTCAGAGACTGCAGACATGGTACAGGAGACGGTCAGAGACTGCAGACATGGTACAGGAGACGGTCAAAGACTGCAGACATGGTACAGGAGACGGTCAGAGACTGCAGACATTGTACAGGAGACGGTCAGAGACTGCAGACATTGTACAGGAGACGGCGAGACTGCAGACATTGTACAGGAGACGGTCAGAGACTGCAGACATTGTACAGGAGACGGCCAGAGACTGCAGACATTGTACAGGAGACGCTCAGAGACACATCATCAGTTCTGGACGGACACACACCTATGCTCAGAACACTAGTTCTGGACGGACACACACCTATGCTCAGAACACTAGTTCTGGACGGACACACACCTATGCTCAGAACACTAGTTCTGGACGGACACACACCTATGCTCAGAACACTAGTTCTGGACGGACACACACCTATGCTCAGAACACTAGTTCTGGACGGACACACACCTATGCTCAGAACACTAGTTCTGGACGGACACACACCTATGCTCAGAACACTAGTTCTGGACAGACACAAACAAGGAGAGAAGGAAGGAGGGGAGAACTCTGCTACTTCGGCGCGCCCACCTCTGCAGGCGCCTGGGTGAAGCAATCTCAATTAAAAGGTGAACAGTAATCTTCCACAGACACCACAGTGAGCCAAGCCTCTTACCCTCACAACAGGACCACTAGATTAGAGGTGGTCAAAAACACCAAAACATCAATCCACCATGGACTGCTCCAGCATGGATCCAGGCATCACTCTGTCAGTGTGCAGAGTCCTCCTAGATGAGTGTCCCATTCCCCAGAGAAAGCACAGCAATGCAGCCAGGGTGGGGAGACTTCGCAAGAGTCTCTCGGGATTGATGGAAGTTTTCTTTGTTACGAAGGACCTTTAAGCGCTTAATTTCTCTCTTTCATACTTGTACATTGTTGCCCACAATTTATTCTAGCTGCTGTCCGCCTGTTTTTTAACCTGAGCGCAGTATTATCTATTTTTATATTATAGAACAGTGATGACGAACCTCGGCACCCCAGATGTTGTGTAACTACATTTCCCATGATGCTCACCTACACTGCATGAGCATCATGGGAAACATAGTTCCAAAACATCTGGGGTGCTGAGGTTCGCCATCACTGTTATAATATAAAGACCTGTTATCTGTGAGCTTTGGCAGCTATTTTTAAGCATGGCAGTGTTGGTCCATTTCATTATACTTCCCCTCTTCAGCAGAAATTTGTTGTTACAGAGGTACATAGAGGTACTGATTGAGGTCATCCTTTGCACAGCACGTATGCACTTTCTAATCCGGGAATTGTACGATGTAGGTCCTCAGACTTGTTCTGAAAGTCCTGGGGGGGGGGGGGGGGGGCAAAAGGCCTTTTGGTCAGGTTCTCCCTCTCCCATGAGATCTCCGTTTGGGAGAGCCCCACCTAGTACTTAGGTTGGCCTTGCTTTGGCAGGCCTCTCAAAGAAAGGGGTCCCCCTAGTATCAGCTGGGTAGACCATGAGTACCCCAGTCCCTGTTATGAGCCTTGTGCCCTGGGGATCAGTGCTAGGGTCCTTTCCCTTCGGAAGTAGGGTGACCATATTTCCAAACTACCATTCAGGGACACCCTCCCTTCCCAAAAGTCAGCTTGTGCTGTAACGAATCACAGCGATTGGACACAAGAGGCAAGTTTTTTTGATTTCTCCAATCACAAGCAGGGGGCGGGATTGTGTTCCTCCAGGCATTTCGGCAAGGACAAGTACTGTCAGTGAGTAAAGCGGTGATGTGGTGGCCTTTTTTGGGGGCATCAGATTGGCCCGGGGGGGGGGGGGGGGGTGGCTGTGTCAGTTTCATTCCGGGACACTGTATTGTCCTGGAATGAATGTGCCCGGGACAGACCTGCAAAATGCGGGACTGTCCCGGGCACATGGTCACCCTATTTGGAAGTGGACCATGTGTACACTTTTTCATGTTGCTTCACTTTTGTGTGCTCACTTTTTTATGCACTGGGTGTTACGTTTTGTGACTGTGTTTCACTACACTGCGGAGCTCAAAAAAACGGTAGATTTACTATTTTCCTTCTTGCACGATTACCTTAATCTTCACGATATGTACCCCCCCAGGTCAGAAACCTGCACAGTGCACTGACATTTTTTCAAAAAGTAATTACCGTATTTATCGGCGTATAGCGCACACTTTTTTGCCCTGAAAATCAGGACAAAATCGTGGGTGCGCGATATACGCCGATACCCACTTCCCGCGCTGTGTTTGAACCACTGCGCCGGCATATACCGAGCGCAGTACACTCGGGTATAGTCGGGCAGGCTTGGCTCCTCTCGCGGTCACGTCCTGTACGTCCCTTACGTGAGAGGACCTGAGCCTGCCCGACTATACCCGAGTGTACTGCGCTCAGTATATGTCGGCGCAGTGGTTCAAACACAGCGCGGGAAGCGGGGATCGAGCGGGGAGGACACCACGATGGCCGCAGAAGGACGCCGGACCGGACGAGGCCGCCGATGGACGCGATGAATGACGGGCAGGACGCGATGGACGACGGGCAAGACACCGACGAGGGGCATCCAAACTGTAAGTATTTTATTTTTTTTCCAGGAATTTTCCTTCAAGTTTGGGGGTGCGCGCTATACACCGGGGCGTGTTGTAGCCAGATAAATACGGTACACATGACGTTTGTTTCATCTTATACATGTGCCATACTATATTGCACTCATCTGTTACAAAGCAAAACAGCCTTTTCCATCTGAGATGAACTCTCACGAGATCTCAGTTGGGGAAAGGCTTTTTTTTTTTCTCAGCAGCTGTGTGTAATATTATATGCCACATGGAAAAAGGATCTGAACCCTGGAAGTTGTGCCGAATTAAGGCAGTAAAAGGGCAAAAAACTACTCACCAGTATTGTCTGTGGTCTCCCTATAGTTGATATTTTCCCCATTACTGAGCTCAAGCGGACTCAATTTACACCAATCTAATCACCCATCCACTATGAAAAACAAAACAAAAAAACACAACTGATCTTTTTGTATATATTTTTTTATTTACCTTTTTCTTTTTGGTTAGTCCTTAGAGCCGGTTCACACAGGGGAAACACGACTTTGTGCGCAACTTTGCGAGGCGACCTCAGCGCGACTTGAGCATTTGCCACAGCGTGACTTGGAGCAACTTGAAGTCGCCTCCAGGACAGGGGACTTTGGCAGTGGCCAATCAAAGAGTAATCGGCTCTGTGGGAGGGAGGGGTTTGCAGAGAAAACTATTTTTACTTCCTGGAAAGTTGCTTCAGTTAAGACAGGGGATCCGACTTGGAGGAGACTTCCATTGAAATCAATGGGTACAAGTCGCGTAGAAGTCGGGTTGAAGTAGTACAGGAACCTTTTTTTTTTTTTTTTTTTTTTTTTTTAAGTGTATTTTGTGCGTGTACTCGAGAGAGGAGCCGGACTGCAGGAGTTGGGAGTAGGCAGGCCTCCCCCAGAGGCAATCTGCCACTTTTCTCCATGCCCCGGGTGGCAATGGCGGGTGCGTGAGGGGGTCCTCCCACACAGCCCGCCCTACCTGCTCCACTTTGAAGCCCAACGGGGCAGAGGGACTCCCTATAAGGGAGTGAGATGATCTAGCCCGCTCAACCAGCCCCGTTAGTCCTTTGCCTCTCTTTTTTAGAGACCGCGTGGTCAAAGTGCGTGCATGTTAACCCAATTTCGAGTGCGTGTAGGTGTGGTAATTTTTGTGGGAGGGGGGTGGGCGTACTAAGCGCAGGCTTACCTCGCATAGCACACCCACCGGGAGCCGGGCTGAGACCAGCAAACTCAATTCACATGTAGCCGAGACCAGGATCCGAACCCCTGGCTGCAGAGGTGAATGGCTTGTCAGGGCAGTGCCAATCGCGTTGAGCCACCGCAGCTCAATATGAACCTTTTCTGAAGTCGGAGCGACTTCAGTTGTGTACATTAAGACGGCTCTAATTCACGTCAATGTAATTTGACATGTGGCGTGACTTGGGGCGACTTCAAGTCGGATCCCAAGTCGCCCCTGTGTGAACCGGCTCTTACACACATCCACCATTCTCACCTAGGTGAAAATGACGTATCACTCTCCTTGGATACTAAAGTCACATATCCCAAGAGGAATTACTTCCCCCGTTCATGGGTGAAGGAAGCAGAGATGGCGCCAGATAACGTGTTTTGTCCGACACTGTTTCTGTTTGCATATTCTATGAATGGAAGAAAACTAATGCCTCCTGGGATACATAGCTCCCAACTGTCCCTGATTTCGAAGGACTGTCCATGTTTTGGAGCAATGTCCCTCTGTCCCTTATTCCTCATTAGTCCCTCATTTTGGTCTGATCTATATAGATGTATATAACATTTTCTTTTTAGCTATCAATAAGTGTTTTTCAGCCCTAAACCTTTCATCCAATTTCTAAATTGCTGCATTTGTTAATTCCAAAAGCCAATACAAAGGAATAGTAGTGGTTAAAAAAGCACTTGCGGGTTTGACCAATATTGTTTTTTTGTACAATTCTCCTTTAAGGGGCATACTTTTGCTGATGCAGTGGGGAAAACAAGTATTTTATACACGGTCAATTTTGCAGGTTTTCCTAATTACATGCATGTAGAGGTACTCTTCAACTGAGAGAAACGGAATCTGAAACAAAAATCAAGAAAATCGCATTGTATGATTTTTTTTTTTTAACAGAAAAAGGCATTGTATGATTATTAAATAATTAATTAGCATTTTATTGCATGACATACGTATTTGATACATCAGAAAAGCAGAACTTAATATTTGGTACAGAAACCTTTGTTTTCAATTACAGAGGGCCATATTCTCAAAAGAGTTACGACGGAGTATCTCAGGAAACTCCGTCGTATCTCTCTTTTTTGACCCGCGTATCTATGCGAGTGATTCCTAGAATCATTTTCGCATAGATACGCTGAAGATCCGACATGTGTAAGTCACTTACACTGCCGGATCTTAAATGTAATTCCCCGCCGGCCGCTAGGTGGCGTTTACGTTCAGGTCTTATTTGTTTATGCAAATGAGCCTGATACGACAAATCCCGAACGAAATTGCGTTGCGTAACCGTCGCTTACGTCGTTTGCGTAGGCGTAAGGTTACCCCTGCTATATGAGGGGTAACCTTACGCCAGTCCGACGTATGCCATGTTAAGTATGGCGTCGGGTCCGCATCGTCTTTTCCCGCCGGGTACGTCGTTTTACTAAGTCGTTCTTGAATACGACTTTACGTCAATGACGCACACGTCGGCGTCATTGACGTTTTCCGCCGAGAACTGGAGCATGCGCACTGGGCTATTTTAAGCCCGGCGCATGCGCAGTTCGAACGGCACGGGGGCGCGCTTGCTTTAAATACAAGCTGCCACCTTGGAATTACGCGGGGATACGCCGGGCCAATTACACTACGCCGCCGCAAACTACGGAGCAAGTGCTTGAGGAATACGGCACTTGCTCCTGTAAGTTGGGGCGGCGTAGTGTAAATGGCTTACGCTACGGCCGCGGGAAAACTACCAGAATCTGGCCCAGAGATCATACGTTTCCTGTAGTTGTTGACCAGGTTTGCTTCTTACGGAGCTACTCCTTAGTTGCCCTGGCTGTGTGTTTCGGGTCGTTGTCATGCTAAAAGACCCAGCCATGACCCATCTTCAATGCTCTTACTGAGGGAAAGAGGTTATTGGCCAAGATCTCGCGATACATGGCCCCATCCATCCTCCCCTCAATACGGTGCAGTCGTCCTGTCCCCTTTGCAGAAAAGCATCCCCAAAGAATGATGTTTCCACCTCCATGCTTCACGGTTGGGATGGTGTTCTTGGGGTTGTACTCATCCTTCTTCTTCCTCCAAACACAGCGAGTGGAGTTTAGACCAAAAAGCTCTATTTTTGTCTCATAAGACCACATGACCTTCTCCCATTAATCCTCTGGATCATCCAGATGGTCATTGGCAAACGTGCGAAATCGGCAGTGTATCAAAAACTTGTTCTCCCTACTGTAGGTGTCCCTCATTTCCCATCTCACAAAATTGGGAGGTATAGGGATATGTTGTGTCGATATCCCAGAAGGCATTACTATCCTCTATTCATATGTAATATAATGTAATATGTAAACAGGAATGGCACCAGATCTGTGTCTGCTCTGTGTCAGTCAGGGGGACTTGCTTCAAGAACCAGGAAGAGACAATCGGTTCCCCATGATGTAAGTAGGAAGATGGCAGAGCAGGACAGGAGCTGAAGTCAATTTTAGAGAAGAGGAGGACAATGCTGGATTCGCTGGAAGTGTAAGTATATTGATTTAGAATAAAATATCACTGAAGGTAAGTGGGGGAAAATAATTTACAATAGGAGCATAAAGTTCCTCTTTAACATGCCTTGTTCTGTACTGTGTCTCTGTATGTTGGTGACCATCTTAGTGGAAGCAGGGTTTTGCTTCCTCGTGTCAGAGCCTCCAGCAAGGAGAACAGTAAGTAATCAAAAGAGTAGCGACATCACCAAATCTTCTGAGACTAACAGCTATGATGCTGTAGGTAAAGACACAGGAATGATTGGCACCCTCACATACCAGGAAGTAAATCTTTTAGGGCACTGTTTAGGCACAAATTAAATTTGTACATGTTTTCTATAACTCTTTTTGAATTCAGGTCCACTTTACTTTCAATAATTTTTATTAAAGTTTTACAGTATTACAAACAAATATTTTGTCTTTTCGTTGTGAAATATACAAAGTCAACAGGGAGACTCATCTATATACCAATATCTGAGGAAGCCTCTTCTCATAGTATGCATGGCCCATTTTCACATCCCGATATCACAATATACTGTGCTACTTTGTCCATTACCTATAGCATGTGCCCTATTGTGGGGCCCAGAGCCCCCCCCCCCCACCCGCTGGGAAGAACCAGCTCCCCGTCCACCTTTCGGGGGGAGTCCGACACCTCCGGTCGCAGGGGGGGGCCTCCACGCCCCCAACAGTATGTCACCGAGGGCGAACAAATGAGAGACGAAAATTAAACTCCACATTAAAAATTACAATAAAGGGGAGGTAGAATTACGAGAAGAAACGATACAGAGAGGAAAGCAAAGAAAGGGAAATAGGGAGGGGGTCTGTGCTCTGTGCTCAGTAAAGACTCCCTCAGGAGTGCATCTAATTTGTGATCGTCCTGGGATCATTTGTCAGATGGAAAAAAACAAGATGCGCTACACATAATACAATGTAAACAAGTGTCCAAAAACAAATGAAATAAATCATCCGTGAATAATTGTGAAATATAAATGAACAGCAAATATTCGGAAAAAATCCTTAGTGGAAACAAAAAAGTCCTTTCACCAGTGATTATGAAAAGAAAAGTCCATATTGGTAAGTGACAATCCAAAAAGAAGAGACCTCCACCAAACGAGTATTGAATCTGCTTACCAGATTCCCGGTGGTCTCTTAATTAAAAGAAGACCCCAGGTAGCATGAAGATTTTAAACTCTGCAGAGTCAAAGCTTGAAGGACAATCAGGCAAACGATCTCGGTTGCACTCCAGTGTTAGGGGATACGGTGACCATACCACATAGAAAACATAGGAGGCCACAATAGTGTAAATCCGTAAAGAATTACTTTATTTAAAAGTTAGTAACAAAAACACACTTACAATTTAGCAGTGTTTAACAGGCTTATCAAGTAAAGCTCCGGCCGGAAGCAGACCAGACAGCCCATCAAATGGTGTGGAAAATATGCAGACAACGGGGGGTGATACCGATGTGAAAGCACGTTCCGCCCGACCTGGTTTCGCGACAAATCGCTTCCTCTGGGGCACAGGCAACACACCGAATCACCCCCCTTAAATTAGCAAAAGAACGCCAGTATGGGAGGAGCCGACGTCACCTGCCACGCCTGCGCATGACTGGATGGCCCAAGCCTCATTCTGGGACAAACCAGTGCTAATGCGCATGCGCCGGCGGGACGTATATCAGCAAACGCTTGTGGTAGCGTTAGCGAGCTCCTATAATACATAATTGCGGCGTATACATAAAAAAGAAGGATCCCGCAGCGTGGCAACAAACAGCTGCGGGAAAACGTAAACTAAAAAATCTTTACTAGGACGCGGGGATCGCTTCCGCGTCACGTGGTCACACACGACCACGTGACACGTCGGCAGCGTAATGACGTGACTGGGCGGAGGAGCCCCGCGTCCCGAATGCAAATTAAAAACAGACGATCTGTATAGGGAATGTCAGCCAAGCCTCGTTTTGGTGAAAACCAAGGGAGCTGATCAGCTGGTCATGTCCCAACCAATCGAGCAGCTCCGTTGACAAAGGCTGGACAAACACTCCAGAAACCGGAAACAGCAAGAGAACCGGTGGTTACAGCATAACCTAGTCACTGTTCTCATCTGCTGTAGCCGGCATAAGTATATTTGTTAAAAGAATAAAATAAAATAGAATATAATAAAACGACAAAGTCGGCATAACTACACACTATAAAATGTAAAAATTGACAATGACCCCTAAATAAAATAAAAGCCTAAAAAAAGGGGGTATGTAAAAAACTGCGTCCCAATGTGGATGTTAAGCTGGGAAACGAATCTTAATCACAACGTATAGGTGACTAGCATATTGTACTTTCACTCAGTAAGGGCCCTAGTGATGAACACATACAGGTATACAGAACCACATAATAGGAAGAGCAAACAAATCCAGGATACAGACCATAATAACCTTATTAAGGACATGATTGGAACACTGTTCAGAGAAACCATATACACTTACATAATACATGATATGATAATGATATCAGATTAAAAAAGACACATGGTGACATAATGTAAACTAGGTGAATAAATCTAAGAGTTGTTTATAAAAGCGTTAATATCTGTGTCGATATTCAGCCCAAATGGCGTGTAGGTTTTGACTCTATGTATCCATGCCATTTCTTGCTTAGATATTTCACGAACAAGGTTGCTACCTCTCCAATGCGGGCGGTATTTGTCAATCCCGACAAACAACGTGTTGGAGGGATCTCTATTATGTTTTAAATCAAAATGTCTGGAAACGGAGTGTTTATCAAATCCTGCCCTAATTTTAGCAATATGCTCGTTTAGCCTAACTGACAAGGCTCTCTTGGTGCGGCCAATGTACTGCAAGCCGCAAGGACACTGGATAAGGTATATCACCCCCTTAGTTGAACAGGTTATAAACGGTTCGACCTCAAAAGTTTTATTGGTTGCTGTGGATTGAAAGGAACAAATCTTTCTATTTTGGCAACTATTTAGAGAGCAAACTTGGCATCGTTTGCACCTAAAATACCCCGTGAGGTTCTCAAGAAATGTCCTAGTAGCCCTAGGGGGATCATGTACACTGGGAGCAATACGGCTCCCAATAGTAGACGCACCCCTAAACACCACATTAGGTCTAGCTGGAAGCAATGGCGCTAGGATCTGGTCAGTTGTCAAAATGTGCCAATGCTTCTGGATAAGTTTCTTAACACTGAAGTGTTGAGCGGAAAATGTGGTGATGAAGGGCAGAGAAAAACCCTCAGTTGGAGGCCCTTTAACCTTATCTGCCAATAGTGTAGGCCTCTCGGTGTTTCTAGCTCTCTCCATTGCCTGTGAGAGGGTGGACTTGTCATACCCCTTCTCCTCAAACCTCTTAGAAAGGACTAAGGCCTGCTTTTCAAACGTCAGAGTGTTAGAACAATTGCGTTTGAGGCGCATAAACTGGCCCAAAGGGACAGATTTAAGCCATGCTGGCAAATGGCAACTGTCCAAAGGTATGTATGAGTTGCGGTCAGTTGGTTTAAAGAAGGTAGATGTCACAAATCTACCATTGTCGATGGTGATCTGAAGATCCAAAAAGTGGATAGACTGTTGGCTAGATTCATAATTAAATTTAATGCCCCTGGTGTTTTGATTCAAGTGGGTCATAAATTCAAGAAGATCAGATTCACTACCGTCCCAAAGGAGGAGGACGTCATCGATATACCTCGACCAGAGTATTATCTCCGGTCGACGTTGGCAATCGATGACGTCCTCCTCCCACTTGGCCATGAACAGATTGGCCAAGCTGGGGGCATATTTAGCCCCCATAGCCACACCCCTATCCTGTCTATAAAAGATGTTATCAAACAGGAAATAGTTATGAGTGGCCGCATATTTTAATAGAGTCATGATGAACTCTATCTGCATCTGTACAAGACCAGATTGTCTTGTCAGATACAATAGTACGGCCTCAAGTCCCAAGTGATGTGGAATTATGGTGTAGAGGGAGGTCACATCAGCTGTGACCATCCATATACCTGGCTTGGGAGAGATACTGGCTAGTGTGTTAATCACCTGTTTCGTATCTCTGATGTACGAGGGGATTTTCTGCACAAGTGGTTGCAGGAAAAAGTCAATGTACTTGCCCACCCGGGACGTGATGGAATCAATACCACTCACAATGGGCCTTCCCGGGGGGCAAGTCTGACTCTTGTGGATTTTAGGTAAGTAGTAGATGACGGGGGTCCTGGGGGCACTCGGTACCAGAAAAAATGCTTCCTTACTGTTTAGAATGCCACCCTGGAGTCCCTGCTTGACCAGCCCTTCAAGTTCTTTCTTATAACTGACCACTGGGTCCCTATTAAGGGGAGTATATGTGTCCTCATCATCGACCAAACGATGCATCTCTTTCAAGTAGTCGCTCTGATCAAGGATGACAATACCTCCACCCTTATCAGCCGGTCTAATTACTAGCGACTTGTTGAGACATAGGGATTCAAGACCGTTAGTCAAGTCTCTGTTCAAGTTGGATTTGCGTATCTTAAGCTTATCCAAATCGTTCAGGACGACATCCCTGAATACCCTAATACTCGGGGCCAGGGCGCCTGGTGGGTTGAATAGTGAGGCATTAGCCAAAGATGAGTGTTGAAACTCATTAGTGGTCTGCTGGCTAGAGAGGGGGTTGGAGAGAAAAAATCTCTTTATACTTAGGCGTCTGGTAAATTTGTGTACGTCCATATATGTTTGGAACTTACTAAGATTCCTGGGTGGGGCATATTTCAGTCCCTTATCCAGAAGCTTAGTCTCTGAATTCGTCAATGTCTGTTGGCTAAGATTGAAAATGCCTATTCCTAGGTTCTCTTTCGCTTTGGACGACTGGGCCCTCCTCCCCCCTCGGGTGCCTCTCTTCGTCCTATGTTGCCTCCCTGATTGGGAGGGGCCCTGCGAAAATCCCAATTCTGATTAAATGGATTGATAGGAGGGTTGACAGGATAATTGGGAGCCTGATGAGTCCCAGACATATCTAAATAACCTGGAGGGTAGGGGAATGGGTTCCCCATTGAATTGGGAAAACCAAAGCCCTCCCTACCGGGTGTATAACCGTTCATGTTATCAAAATTGGATAAGGGCCGGAAGCGGTTCTGTGTTGGTACATTGAACCCATAACCACCTTGACCATAATCCTGTTGATACCCATAGCTAGAACCAGGAAAGCCCATATTAGAAGGCGGTACTCTCTGATTAGTTGGGATTCTCGTCCACGTCCGTGGGGATGATGGTTGGTCATAATGCACCACCCTACGTCCTAAATTGTTCCCATTATAGGACCCTTTAGAGCCTTGTCCCCTCTGGTTAGGTACCTTGGGAGGACCTTTGGTTTTCCGGGTGTTGGTGGAAACTTGGGTTGGGACCCCCTGGCTAGAGGGGTGTGAAATGACACGTGGTACTGAGGAGATGGTTAACAAAGGGGGGATCGCACCACTGGAAGGTTGTGGCGTGGTGTCCATAGTTAAATCACCCTCATTAGTAAGGGAGAGTTTTTTCTGCCATAAGAATACAAGACCTGATTTGTAGTCATCACTATCCCTCATGAACTTCTTTTTCTTTCTACCAACCTGCTCAAAACACTGGATAAGGAGGAGAAAGAACAAAAAGCAAAAAGAAAAAGAAGTTCATGAGGGATAGTGATGACTACAAATCAGGTCTTGTATTCTTATGGCAGAAAAAACTCTCCCTTACTAATGAGGGTGATTTAACTATGGACACCACGCCACAACCTTCCAGTGGTGCGATCCCCCCTTTGTTAACCATCTCCTCAGTACCACGTGTCATTTCACACCCCTCTAGCCAGGGGGTCCCAACCCAAGTTTCCACCAACACCCGGAAAACCAAAGGTCCTCCCAAGGTACCTAACCAGAGACAAGAGGGACAAGGCTCTAAAGGGTCCTATAATGGGAACAATTTAGGACGTAGGGTGGTGCATTATGACCAACCATCATCCCCACGGACGTGGACGAGAATCCCAACTAATCAGAGAGTACCGCCTTCTAATATGGGCTTTCCTGGTTCTAGCTATGGGTATCAACAGGATTATGGTCAAGGTGGTTATGGGTTCAATGTACCAACACAGAACCGCTTCCGGCCCTTATCCAATTTTGATAACATGAACGGTTATACACCCGGTAGGGAGGGCTTTGGTTTTCCCAATTCAATGGGGAACCCATTCCCCTACCCTCCAGGTTATTTAGATATGTCTGGGACTCATCAGGCTCCCAATTATCCTGTCAACCCTCCTATCAATCCATTTAATCAGAATTGGATTTTCGCAGGGCCCCTCCCAATCAGGGAGGCAACATAGGACGAAGAGAGGCACCCGAGGGGGGAGGAGGGCCCAGTCGTCCAAAGCGAAAGAGAACCTAGGAATAGGCATTTTCAATCTTAGCCAACAGACATTGACGAATTCAGAGACTAAGCTTCTGGATAAGGGACTGAAATATGCCCCACCCAGGAATCTTAGTAAGTTCCAAACATATATGGACGTACACAAATTTACCAGACGCCTAAGTATAAAGAGATTTTTTCTCTCCAACCCCCTCTCTAGCCAGCAGACCACTAATGAGTTTCAACACTCATCTTTGGCTAATGCCTCACTATTCAACCCACCAGGCGCCCTGGCCCCGAGTATTAGGGTATTCAGGGATGTCGTCCTGAACGATTTGGATAAGCTTAAGATACGCAAATCCAACTTGAACAGAGACTTGACTAACGGTCTTGAATCCCTATGTCTCAACAAGTCGCTAGTAATTAGACCGGCTGATAAGGGTGGAGGTATTGTCATCCTTGATCAGAGCGACTACTTGAAAGAGATGCATCGTTTGGTCGATGATGAGGACACATATACTCCCCTTAATAGGGACCCAGTGGTCAGTTATAAGAAAGAACTTGAAGGGCTGGTCAAGCAGGGACTCCAGGGTGGCATTCTAAACAGTAAGGAAGCATTTTTTCTGGTACCGAGTGCCCCCAGGACCCCCGTCATCTACTACTTACCTAAAATCCACAAGAGTCAGACTTGCCCCCCGGGAAGGCCCATTGTGAGTGGTATTGATTCCATCACGTCCCGGGTGGGCAAGTACATTGACTTTTTCCTGCAACCACTTGTGCAGAAAATCCCCTCGTACATCAGAGATACGAAACAGGTGATTAACACACTAGCCAGTATCTCTCCCAAGCCAGGTATATGGATGGTCACAGCTGATGTGACCTCCCTCTACACCATAATTCCACATCACTTGGGACTTGAGGCCGTACTATTGTATCTGACAAGACAATCTGGTCTTGTACAGATGCAGATAGAGTTCATCATGACTCTATTAAAATATGCGGCCACTCATAACTATTTCCTGTTTGATAACATCTTTTATAGACAGGATAGGGGTGTGGCTATGGGGGCTAAATATGCCCCCAGCTTGGCCAATCTGTTCATGGCCAAGTGGGAGGAGGACGTCATCGATTGCCAACGTCGACCGGAGATAATACTCTGGTCGAGGTATATCGATGACGTCCTCCTCCTTTGGGACGGTAGTGAATCTGATCTTCTTGAATTTATGACCCACTTGAATCAAAACACCAGGGGCATTAAATTTAATTATGAATCTAGCCAACAGTCTATCCACTTTTTGGATCTTCAGATCACCATCGACAATGGTAGATTTGTGACATCTACCTTCTTTAAACCAACTGACCGCAACTCATACATACCTTTGGACAGTTGCCATTTGCCAGCATGGCTTAAATC
The DNA here is from genome assembly GCF_905171775.1 of Rana temporaria. NCBI lineage: Eukaryota > Metazoa > Chordata > Amphibia > Anura > Ranidae > Rana > Rana temporaria. Next base: position 47,384,419 of record NC_053492.1, read on the forward strand.
TGTCCCTTTGGGCCAGTTTATGCGCCTCAAACGCAATTGTTCTAACACTCTGACGTTTGAAAAGCAGGCCTTAGTCCTTTCTAAGAGGTTTGAGGAGAAGGGGTATGACAAGTCCACCCTCTCACAGGCAATGGAGAGAGCTAGAAACACCGAGAGGCCTACACTATTGGCAGATAAGGTTAAAGGGCCTCCAACTGAGGGTTTTTCTCTGCCCTTCATCACCACATTTTCCGCTCAACACTTCAGTGTTAAGAAACTTATCCAGAAGCATTGGCACATTTTGACAACTGACCAGATCCTAGCGCCATTGCTTCCAGCTAGACCTAATGTGGTGTTTAGGGGTGCGTCTACTATTGGGAGCCGTATTGCTCCCAGTGTACATGATCCCCCTAGGGCTACTAGGACATTTCTTGAGAACCTCACGGGGTATTTTAGGTGCAAACGATGCCAAGTTTGCTCTCTAAATAGTTGCCAAAATAGAAAGATTTGTTCCTTTCAATCCACAGCAACCAATAAAACTTTTGAGGTCGAACCGTTTATAACCTGTTCAACTAAGGGGGTGATATACCTTATCCAGTGTCCTTGCGGCTTGCAGTACATTGGCCGCACCAAGAGAGCCTTGTCAGTTAGGCTAAACGAGCATATTGCTAAAATTAGGGCAGGATTTCCAGACATTTTGATTTAAAACATAATAGAGATCCCTCCAACACGTTGTTTGTCGGGATTGACAAATACCGCCCGCATTGGAGAGGTAGCAACCTTGTTCGTGAAATATCTAAGCAAGAAATGGCATGGATACATAGAGTCAAAACCTACACGCCATTTGGGCTGAATATCGACACAGATATTAACGCTTTTATAAACAACTCTTAGATTTATTCACCTAGTTTACATTATGTCACCATGTGTCTTTTTTAATCTGATATCATTATCATATCATGTATTATGTAAGTGTATATGGTTTCTCTGAACAGTGTTCCAATCATGTCCTTAATAAGGTTATTATGGTCTGTACCCTGGATTTGTTTGCTCTTCCTATTATGTGGTTCTGTACACCTGTATGTGTTCATCACTAGGGCCCTTACTGAGTGAAAGTACAATATGCTAGTCACCTATACGTTGTGATTAAGATTCGTTTCCCAGCTTAACATCCACATTGGGACGCAGTTTTTTACATACCCCCTTTTTTTAGGCTTTTATTTTATTTAGGGGTCATTGTCAATTTTTACATTTTATAGTGTGTAGTTATGCCGACTTTGTCGTTTTATTATATTCTATTTTATTTTATTCTTTTAACAAATATACTTATGCCGGCTACAGCAGATGAGAACAGTGACTAGGTTATGCTGTAACCACCGGTTCTCTTGCTGTTTCCGGTTTCTGGAGTGTTTGTCCAGCCTTTGTCAACGGAGCTGCTCGATTGGTTGGGACATGACCAGCTGATCAGCTCCCTTGGTTTTCACCAAAACGAGGCTTGGCTGACATTCCCTATACAGATCGTCTGTTTTTAATTTGCATTCGGGACGCGGGGCTCCTCCGCCCAGTCACGTCATTACGCTGCCGACGTGTCACGTGGTCGTGTGTGACCACGTGACGCGGAAGCGATCCCCGCGTCCTAGTAAAGATTTTTTAGTTTACGTTTTCCCGCAGCTGTTTGTTGCCACGCTGCGGGATCCTTCTTTTTTATGTATACGCCGCAATTATGTATTATAGGAGCTCGCTAACGCTACCACAAGCGTTTGCTGATATACGTCCCGCCGGCGCATGCGCATTAGCACTGGTTTGTCCCAGAATGAGGCTTGGGCCATCCAGTCATGCGCAGGCGTGGCAGGTGACGTCGGCTCCTCCCATACTGGCGTTCTTTTGCTAATTTAAGGGGGGTGATTCGGTGTGTTGCCTGTGCCCCAGAGGAAGCGATTTGTCGCGAAACCAGGTCGGGCGTAACGTGCTTTCACATCGGTATCACCCCCCGTTGTCTGCATATTTTCCACACCATTTGATGGGCTGTCTGGTCTGCTTCCGGCCGGAGCTTTACTTGATAAGCCTGTTAAACACTGCTAAATTGTAAGTGTGTTTTTGTTACTAACTTTTAAATAAAGTAATTCTTTACGGATTTACACTATTGTGGCCTCCTATGTTTTCTATGTGGTATGGTCACCGTATCCCCTAACACTGGAGTGCAACCGAGATCGTTTGCCTGATTGTCCTTCAAGCTTTGACTCTGCAGAGTTTAAAATCTTCATGCTACCTGGGGTCTTCTTTTAATTAAGAGACCACCGGGAATCTGGTAAGCAGATTCAATACTCGTTTGGTGGAGGTCTCTTCTTTTTGGATTGTCACTTACCAATATGGACTTTTCTTTTCATAATCACTGGTGAAAGGACTTTTTTGTTTCCACTAAGGATTTTTTCCGAATATTTGCTGTTCATTTATATTTCACAATTATTCACGGATGATTTATTTCATTTGTTTTTGGACACTTGTTTACATTGTATTATGTGTAGCGCATCTTGTTTTTTTCCATATGTTTTCACTGTTTGTATATATCCAGTAAGGTGCAGCTTCACTTTATCACATTTGATTGTCACTCAGTAGCAGTCACTTTTTATCACTCAATACATTAGCGCGGTTGCTTCCCCATTTTTTCCATCAATTGTCAGATATCTGATCCAAGGGTCCCAGACTTTGTGGAACCACTTCATTTTATCTTGTACAATTGCTGTTAACCGTTCATTTAGCATAAGCCAAGACATTTTATGTTTACATTGGTCAAATGGCAGGGCTGCAGACCTCCAATTTCTGGCTATAGTTATTATTGCTGATATTAATATAAATGTAAGGTAATGCGGTCACTTGACTTATAAATTGGGAGAACCTTTTATCCCACATACTTATTTGATGTATTATTGACTATGGAACTCTCAGTTTTATTGTTTTACTGATTTACTGTTAGAGGCCGGGATTCACGTAGCTCGGCGTATCTTTGAGTGGGCGTAGCGCATCTCATATGCGCTACGCCGACATAACATAGAGAGGCAAGGCCAATATTCACAAAGCACTTGCTCCCTTAGTTATGACGATGTAGCGTAAATGGGCCGGCGTAAGCCTGCCAAATTCAAAGTAGGCAGGTAGTGGGCGTGTTGTATTAAAATGATTTGTGACCCCGTGTAAATGAATGGGCGTACGAACGGCGCATGCGCGCGCATGCTCAGATTCACGTCGCATATACTCCCTAAGATACGACGGCTCAGTGCGTACGACGTGAACGTAACCTATGCCCAGCCCCATTCACCTACGACTTACGTAAACGACGTAAAATACGACGCTGTTCCCGCGCCCATACCTTAACATGACTTACCCCTGCTTTATGAGGGGGAAAACTTACGCCGGACGTACGCCTTACGTAAACGGCGTAGATTACTGCGACGGGCGTAAGTTACTGCGACGGGCGTAAGTACATTAGTGAAGCGGTGTATTTTGCTCATTTACATATTCAACGCGTAAAACAATGGAAGTGCCCCTTGCGGCCAGCGTAAATATGCGCCCAAGATACGACGGAGTAGGAGACTTGCGTCGGTCGGATGGAGACAGAATTCAGGCGTATCTGGTTTCAAGAATACGGCGCTTAGATATGACGGCGCATCCTAGAACTTACACGGCGTATCAGAAGATATGTCGGCGTAAGTCGTACGTGAATCTGGGCCCTAATGTTTAATACTCAATAAAAACGAATAAAAAAAAAAAAAATAGTATAAATGTAAGGAGCCTTCCTTGGAGTCTGGATGCCTCAGCTACCCTGCCACCCACAAGTGCATGTTTTGCGGATTTAATCAGGTTAATCTGGGTAAGGGTATAGATAAAATTGTACACCCTGATCCAAAATCTCCTGACCTTGGGGCATGTCCACTATATATGATAGGTGGATCCCATCTGGTTCAGGTCCACATTAAAGAGCTGTACCCTATGACTAATTTTTTCTTTATTTTGTAACAGCAAATGAATTAAAGTGTGCAGCCAGCTTGTGACCAGTCTCTCGGGGGGGATACAAGACAAAAGAGGCGAAGATGGAGGTCATGTGAGGCGAGGAGAACGGGAGCCGGCGTCATGCACTTGTTTGCGGATCGCATTACAGGGATTACCATTTCACAGGACATGTGCTGCTGGCTGACGCTCTGCAGGAGGGAATGAAAGAGGCTGGCAGTATCTATCTGTAGAGTACAGACACTGGAGTACAATTCACAGATTACAAACTCTTCTCAATGTCACCCCGATAACTAAATATGGAAATGTTTATTATTAAAAAAAAAAAATCTGTGTGTGTTGGTTTGGAACGGCATTTCTCAACCTTTTCTACAGAGGAACCCTTGAAATAACTTTCCGGTCTCAGGGAACCCCTGCTAAAAATGACTAATTCTACAACTCTGATACATTAGTGTGATGGTCTGCGGGAAGAATGCTCCTTACACATGTGGTCATTGGGAGGAATTACCCCCTTACAGATAGCTGAAAAGATCAGTGGTGTCAGTGGGAACTTATCTGAGAGCAGGGCCGGCCTTAGGTGTTCAGGCACCCTGTGCGAGCTAATCTTGTGTCGCCCCCCCCCCCCCATCTTCACCCCTCGCCCCCTGGTCACCTAAACATACACAAAGAGGCTGTCCGGGCCCCTCTATCCTCTGCCGGGAGCCTGGGGAGCGACAATGAGGAGGAAGAGGTGCGGCAAGAGTCAGCGCCGCCCCTAGGTGGCAGTGCGCCCTAGGTGGCTGCCTTTCTAATCCGCCTAATTCTGCTAGCTGTGATGGCCGCACAGGCCCCTGTTGCCCATGGCGCCCTGTGCGGCCGCACAGCTCGCACACCCCAACGGCTGGCCCTGTCTGAGAGGCAGAAATTGGTCAAGGAACCCCTAGCAACTCTGGAGGAAAATTAGGGTTCCAGGGAACCTGGGTTAGGAAACCCTGGTCTAGAACATTGTAGATATATTTATTCTGGGTGTTACTATCTGAATGAAACTATTTAGAGTTTTGGGGTATAATCAGGCTTTGATTTCTATCACTGGAGCCTAGGCACACAATCATTAGTGCCCAAAGGACATTTTCTTTGTTTTACTTGTCCAAAGAGTATTAGTGTACAGTGCAACCTCAGATTGCGAGTAAGGCGGTTAACGAGCGTTTCGCAATCCGAGCAGTGTATTTTTAAAAATCGTAACTCATTCAGGACAAAGCGTTGTGCAGTACCGCGTTTGGCCTGAGGTGGGGGGCGTCGGAGCTGAGCAGAGCCGAACATCGCCGATCGCATCCGACGGTGCTCGGCTGACCTCAGCAAATCTCGGGAACAAAGTCTTTCCGAGGTTTGCCGAGGTCAGCCGAGATGTCATCGGGCCTTTTCAGCCATTTCCGAGGCTCTCCGGCGCCCCCCCCCGGCTCTCCCTCCTGATTGGCTGAGACAAGCTGCTTGCTGTGGGGACACTCAACAGGAGGGAGGGGCCAGGAGCTCCAGCTAGGAACCCAAGAAGAGAAGGATCCAGGCTGCTCTGTGCAGATCCACTGAAATAGAGCAGCTAAGTATAGACATGTTTTTTTATTGTTATAGGGGAAAAAATAGACTTTACCATTACTTTAAAGCCTGCTTCTGTGTGTCTTCTTCCTTCCCGGAAGTGCCCCTTCCAATCCGTTGTGGGGGCAAGGCTTGAAATCTCCACATAAACAGCTGCTGCTTTATTTGGTGTGGTGGCTAGGGTTGCCACCTTTGCTTCAAGCCAATCCTGAACACTTTAGTGGAAGATGGTAATTTTGTTTTGTTACATACACAGTAGGATTGTAAAAGACCTGGGATACGTTTGGGTGCCCCAAGGAGAGCAGCAAATTAAAGTGCACTGTGAACAGTGGGTGTGGCCAAATTGCATTAAAAGTTGGAGGGGTTTATAGGGGCATGATTTTATAAAAATAAAAACATTCTTGTACCCATATAATATACTAAGATTACTAAAACAAATGCCACTGTAAAAATATGAACTTGGCCTACAACCTTGGCCTTTACAACCTTCATGTGTAAAGTGACAGGCTGTTACTTTGTGGTTCTGGGGAAAAAAATACATGCAATCTTATTACAATCTTAATTGTTCAAAGTGTCATTAGCTTTCTACAGGGCCGTCTTAATAGCATTGTGGGCCCCTGGGCAAAGTAATGAATGCTCTGGGGCCCCTACAATGGAGACAGTGCAGGTATACAGACATCAAGTAGGTAGGAGGCAGACAAGCAGAGCTTCCCCTTTTGGGTAGAGGTCCGCATTAGCTACATGAACAATTATTGTGTACAGCAAATAAACAGTGGGAAAATACTACATACATAAAGTAACAAAGATGTCCTGAGTATATACAGGTGGTTCTCAAAAAATTAGCATATTGTGATAAAGTTCATTATTTTCTGTAATGTCCTGATAAACATTAGACTTTCATATATTTTAGATTCATTACACACAACTGAAGTAGTTCAAGCCTTTTATTGTTTTAATATTGATGATTTTGGCATACAGCTCATGAAAACCCAAAATTCCTATCTCAAAAAATTAGCATATTTCATCCGACCAATAAAAGAAAAGTGTTTTTAATTAAAAAAAAGTCAACCTTCAAATAATTCTGTTCAGTTATGCACTCAATACTTGGTCGGGAATCCTTTTGCAGAAATGACTGCTTCAATGTGGCGTGGCATGGAGGCAATCAGCCTGTGGCACTGCTGAGGTGTTATGGAGGCCCAGGATGCTTCGGTAGCGGCCTTAAGCTCATCCAGAGTGTTGGGTCTTGCGTCTCTCAACTTTCTCTTCCCAATATCCCACAGATTCTCTATGGGGTTCAGGTCAGGAGAGTTGGCAGGCCAATTGAGCACAGTAATACCATGGTCAGTAAACCATTTACCAGTGGTTTTGGCACTGTGAGCAGGTGCCAGGTCGTGCTGAAAAATGAAATCTTCATCTCCATAAAGCTTTTCAGCAGATGGAAGCATGAAGTGCTCCAAAATCTCCTGATAGCTAGCTGCATTCACCCTGCCCTTGATAAAACACAGTGGACCAACACCAGCAGCTGACATGGCACCCCAGACCATCACTGACTGTGGGTACTTGACACTGGACTTCAGGCATTTTGGCATTTCCCTTTCCCCAGTCTTCCTCCAGACTCTGGCACCTTGATTACCGAATGACATGCAAAATTTGCTTTCATCCGAAAAAAGTACTTTGGACCACTGAGCAACAGTCCAGTGTTGCTTCTCTGTAGCCCAGGTCAGGCGCTTCTGCCGCTGTTTCTGGTTCAAAAGTAGCTTGACCTGGGTAATGCGGCACCTGTAGCCCATTTCCTGCACACGCCTGTACACAGTGGCTCTGGATGTTTCTACTCCAGACTCAGTCCACTGCTTACGCAGGTCCCCCAAGGTCTGGAATCGGTCCTTCTCCACAATCTTCCTCAGGGTCCGGTCACCTCTTCTCGTTGTGCAGCGTTTTCTGCCACACTTTTTCCTTCCCACAGACTTCCCACTGAGGTGCCTTGATACAGCACTCTGGGAACAGCCTATTTGTTCAGAAATTTCTTTCTGTGTCTTACCCTCTTGCTTGAGGGTGTCAATGATGGCCTTCTGGACAGCAGTCAGGTCGGCAGTCTTACCCATGATTGCGGTTTGGAGTAATGAAACAGGCTGGGAGTTTTTAAAAGCCTCGGGAATCTTTTGCAGGTGTTTAGAGTTAATTAGTTGATTCAGATGATTAGGTTAAGAGCTCGTTTAGAGAACCTTTTCATGATATGCTAATTTTTTGAGATACGAATTTTAGGTTTTCATGAGCTGTATGCCAAAATCATCAATATTAAAACAATAAAAGGCTTGAACTACTTCAGTTGTGTGTAATGAATCTAAAATATATGAAAGTCTAATGTTTATCAGTACATTACAGAAAATAATGAACTTTATCACAATATGTTAATTTTTTGAGAACCACCTGTATATATCTGCTAGATTGCTGCCTCCCCAGCACTATGGCCCCTCTACACCCCAGATATCCCCCCAGCACTATGGCCCCGCTATGCCCTAGATATTTCCCCCTCACTGTAACCATAAACCATAAGATAACCCTTGTATTGTGACCCCACTACATCCCTGATACCCCCTACACTGTGTCCTCTCTATATCCCTGATATCTCTAGCACTATACCAACCCAACCTACTTCAAGCATTGCTACCCCTGCACCCCAGATCCCCCCTCAGCATTGTTTCCTCTTCATACACCCTTGATATCCTCCAGAACCATTATTCCATCCATGTAGTGCCCCCTTTTTCCAGTGAAGATACAGTGCATGTAAACTTTTGGCTCTGTGCCCACCTCCAGCACTGTACTCACCTATACCAATCAAGCAGGCAGAAGGAGTGGCGGAGGAGGGAGCATCTCTCTGGGCACTCCTAGCCTTTCAGTGCAAACAGTGCTGGGCAGCTGGGCTCACCGTGACACCATCCACAATGCTACTTCCGTAGATGGGCCCTCAGTACTGCTGACTCAACATCTCCCACTCCAGCTCCTTCCCCGCAGCCTCCGAGTCCCGAGCATTCAAGCTGTATGGGGCAGGGTCAGAGAGTATCACTGCCCCTCCTTGCTGGCTGTAAAATAAAAGGTATCGTTCTCCACAGCACAGCGCACCGCTGCCAGCCAGCCTGCCTCCCCATGAGTGCCATCATGGGGTTCCCAATTTCGGGGCAGCGTGGGCTCAAGGACCAGCTGCTTTGGGGAACATGCAGGGGCCCCCCATGCAGGTGGGGCCCCGGGGCAGTGCCCGGGTGTGCCCTCTCATTAAGACAGCCCTGGCTTCCTATAGACACCAATCAAATTCAAACCTGCTTTTTTCAGATTGGCGACACATGAAGCAGAGAAAATAAATGACACAGTTCAAGCTTCAGGAAGCTGAATATTTAAATCAACCTTTTTAACCACTTGCCTACAGGACACTTTCACCCCCTTCCTGCCCAGACCAATTTTCAGCTTTCAGCACTGTCATGTGTATACTTACCTGTCGCCGTGGAAACCCGCGCATGCTCGAAATGACTTAGACGCAAGCGCTGTACCTTCCTAGGCATAGGTAGGGTGCAGCAAGATGGTGGCGACGGCATCGAATGTGACGAGCGCATGCTCGTCGAACGCGATGACGTCACCGTGTTCTTGCCTTTCAAAAGAACGGCGGTTCTTTTTAAAGGAGTGTCTGTACACTCGGGCGGCAAGATATTCTTGTCAGGAAAAACAAGGTTTTTTTCCTGATGAGATTCTGTCCCGTGTGTACAGGGCATTAGGCTACTTTCATACTGGGGCGTCGTGGGCGTTAGAGGTAAAGCTCCACTATTTTTAGCGTCGCTTTACCGTCGTTTTTGCGTTGCTTTTCGCCCGCTAGCGGGATACTTTTAACCCCCGCTAACTACCGGAAAAGGGTTGAAGGCTGCAGCGGCGCTTTGCCAGCGGTTCGGAGGCGCTGCTCATTGATTTCAATGGGCAGGAGCGCTTTAGGAGCGATGTATTCACCGCTCCTAAAGCGCCTCAAAGATACGGCTGGCAGGACTTTTTTGAGCGTCCTGCCAGCGCACCGCTCCAGTGTGAAAGCCTGTGAAAGGAGAGTCTCTTTTAGAGCTCTTTGCAGGCGCTATTTTTAGCGCTGTAGCGCCTGTAAAATGCCCCAGTGTGAATGCAGCCTCATTGAACAAGCTAAAAAAGCTGATTGGCTACCATGCACAGCTGCACCAGATTTTGCACTCTCCAGTTTAGTAAATCAAATCCTTTATCTAAAGCTCATTTTTCTCTACGTGATTCTTGTCCAGCCTGCCTTGCATACCCACGATCGTGAAAACAAAATACTTGAGCAAAGCGCGGTGACGTACAACACGTACTACGGCACTATAAAGGGGAAGTTCCATTCGGATTGGCGCCACCCTTTGGGCTGCTTTTGCTAATTTCATGTTAGTAAAAATGTTTTCATTCCTCGTGCTTTTCAGTCTGTATTTCCATTACAAACGCTAGTTTTACCAGAACGAGTGCTCCCGTCTCATAACTTGCTTCTGAGCATGCACATTTTTTCCCCGTCGTTAAAGCCTACACACGACTGTTTTTCACGACGTGAAAAACGACGACATGAAAAACGACAATAGAGCATGTTCCACATTTTTAACCACTTGCCGCCCGCCAATGACAGATTGACGGCGGCAAAGTGGTTATAGAATCCTGACTGGACGTCATATGACGTCCTCAGGATTCTGAGCCGCTGCGCGCCCCCGGGGCAGTCTGACACCCCGCAACACCGATCTCGGTAAAGAGTCTCTCACGGAGACTCTTTACCATGTGATCAGCTGTGTCCAACCACGGCTGATCACGATGTAAACAGGAAGAGCCGTTGATGGCTCTTCCTCACTCGCGTCTGACAGAAGCGAGTAGAGGAGAGCCGATCGGCGGCTCTCCTGACAGGGGGGGTTTGCGCTGATTGTTTATCAGCGTAGCCCCCCCTCGGATTGCCACACTGGACCACCAGGGAAGCCCACCCTGGACCACCCTTTTGCCAGGGAAGGGCAAAAAAAAAAAAAAGCATAAAAAAAAAAAAAAAGATGCCAATCAGTGCCCACAAATGGGCACTGATTGGCAACATGGGTAAATCAGTGCCGCCCCCACAGTGTCCATCAGTGCCACCCCACAGTGTCCATCACTGCCACCCCACAGTGTCCATCAGTGCCACCCCACAGTGCCCATCCATCAGTGCCCAGTGCCCATCCACAGTGCCCACCTATCAGTGCCCATCTGTGCCACCCATAAGTATTCATCAGTGCAACCCATAAGTGCCGCCCATGAGTGCCCATCTGTGCCTCCTATGAGTGCCTAGTGCTGCCCATGAGTGCCCATCAGTGCCGCCCATGAGTGCCCATCAGTGCCACCTATGTGTGCCCATCAGTGCCGCCTATGTGTGCCCATCAGTGCAGCATACCAGCGCCGCCAATCAGTGCCACCTCATATTCGCCCGTCAGTACTACCTCATCAATGTCCATCAGTGCCATCTCATTGGTGCCCATCAGTGCCGCCATATCAGTGCCCGTAATTGAAAGAGAAAACTTACTTATTTACAAAAAAATGACAGAAAAAAATAAAAACGTAATTTTTTTTCAAAATTTTCAGTCTTTTTTTAGTTGTTGCGCAAAAAAAAAAATCGCAGAGGTGATCAAATACCACCAAAAGAAAGCTCTATTTGTGGGGAAAAAAGGACGCCAATTTTGTTTGGGTACAGTGTAGCATGACCGCGCAATTGCCATTCAAAGTGCGACAGTGCTGAAAGCTGAAAATTGGCTTGGGCGGGAAGGTGCGTAAGTGCCCTGTATGGAAGTGGTTAATTCCCATTTTTCACGAGGAGAAAAATGCTCTGGAGCCTACACACGGTCGTTTTTAATGACCAATTTAAAAAATTGCATTTTTCTCGTCATGAAAAACGTGTGTACGCGGCATTAGAGGCAGAAATTGCTCGCTGCATACGGAACCCCTAGCAACCTTTGGAGGAACCCTAGCTTTCCATGGAACCCTGGTTGAGAAAGGCCAGTTTCCCCCAAATGAGAGTGTAAGTGGGTAAGTCCTCAAAGCTGATTCTCAAATTATAATACAATTAGACATAACATGGTGAACAATGGCAGGATTAGGTACATCAAACTAAACAAAAACAAAAAAACAAAAAAAAAAAAACGGAATCTCTTTTATATACTTATCTAAAAAAATAGGAAAGCTTGAGCTTTCCCTTGAAGCATGAAGAAACATTAATTCAGCTAATCTCTCTTGGTTGGAGACCTCACAGATGGATTCCTTTCCTCTTACATATTTGACCACAGAAGTTTACGGATAAGTAAATGATTAAGCTTCTCCTGGGTACAGGTATGAAAATTAAACTTGCAGGCTTAGACCTTTACTGACCTTTCGCCACATATTACCAGTAGCAGGCTAAAGCCTACATAAGAATTGCATGCCGTAGCCTCGTAATACAAGGGGTGTAGGGGGCCAGACACATGGACCTTTGGAGCTGACAATGACCATATAGGATTTTGTCCTGAAATGAGAACGCTGAAAATATCATTGATTAATGGACTTGGATTAATCAGAAAACAGAGGATATAAATGCAAATGACGCAGGATGGATGTTCTTGACTTGCAGAGCCACATTCCTATGGAAATGACAGCAACACCCAGGTTGTAAGTATCAAACAAAAACATATACTGCATGTATATTTTTTTTACAGAAGCAATGCACTAACATGTGATATACTTGTATTTGGTGGAATCTGATGGGATAAGCAAATGTATCTGGGTGCTTCAGCTGTATTACCTACCTGCCAGGGTTCTGTTATGTTCACCTTCAGCTGTGTTTCCAAAATGGTGTCGCTTTATTGTTCTACGTGTCCGTAAATTGTTCAATATCTTTGTCATTTACAATACAAACAAAGACTACCCACCAGTAGCATATCAAATGCATTTGACACCCAAAGTGGATCCTTTTTTAAGATCCTCTCCTCTGTATGACATTTTTTAGTAATCATGAAATGCAAAAATTATTTACACTAGTGGTTAGTGGAAATAAGATTGCCCTTTACATTGGTGGTCAGTGAGAAGAAGAATGCTCCTTACATTGATGGTTATGGAAGGAAGAAGAATGCCCCTTATGTTGATGGTTATGGAAGGAAGAAGAATGCCCCTTATGTTGATGGTTATGGAAGGAAGGAGAATGCTCTTTATGTTGATGGTTATGGAAGGAAGAAGAATGCCCCTTATGTTGATGGTTATGGAAGGAAGAAGAATGCTCTTTATGTTGATAGTTATGGAAGGAAGGAGAATGCCCCTTATGTTGATGGTTATGGAAGGAAGAAGAATGCCCCTTATGTTGATGGTTATGGAAGGAAGAAGAATGCCCCTTATGTTGATGGTTATGGAAGGAAGAAGAATGCCCCTTATGTTGATGGTTATGGAAGGAAGAAGAATGCCCCTTATGTTGATGGTTATGGAAGGAAGAAGAATGCCCCTTATGTTGATGGTTATGGAAGGAAGAAGAATGCTCCTTACATTGATGGTTATGGAAGGAAGAAGAATGCCCCTTATGTTGATGGTTATGGAAGGAAGAAGAATGCCCCTTACATTGATGGTTATGGAAGGAAGAAGAATGCCCCTTATGTTGATGGTTATGGAAGGAAGAAGAATGCCCCTTATGTTGATGGTTATGGAAGGAAGAAGAATGCCCCTTATGTTGATGGTTATGGAAGGAAGAAGAATGCCCCTTATGTTGATGGTTAAGTAAGGAAGAAGAATGCCCCTTATGTTGAAGGTTATGGAAGGAAGAAGAATGCTCTTTATGTTGATGGTTATGGAAGGAAGAAGAATGCTCTTTATGTTGATGGTTATGGAAGGAAGAAGAATGCTCTTTATGTTGATGGTTATGGAAGGAAGGAGAATGCTCTTTATGTTGATGGTTATGGAAGGAAGGAGAATGCTCTTTATGTTGATGGTTATGGAAGGAAGAAGAATGCTCTTTATGTTGATGGTTATGGAAGGAAGGAGAATGCTCTTTATGTTGATGGTTATGGAAGGAAGAAGAATGCTCTTTATGTTGATGGTTATGGAAGGAAGGAGAATGCTCTTTATGTTGATGGTTATGGAAGGAAGGAGAATGCTCTTTATGTTATTGGTTATGGGAGGAAGGAGAATGCTCTTTATGTTGATGGTTATGGAAGGAAGTAGAATGCTCCTTATGTTGATGGTTATGGAAGGAAGAATGCACACTGGGAGCAATAAACCTGATTTTGGTGGTCAGTCAGAAAAAGAATGTCCCTTTCTCTGGTGGTCATTGGTCACTGTGCTTCCATTGATGTAGCAGTGGGTGAGCATCTTCACTCTGGTCATGCAGCGATAACATATGTATCCATGTGTTATTGATTTAATTATCGGTTTTCTTGTGAAATATTGTTGATTACATAATAATTTTGGTGATTATTTGTTAGCCATATCTGCACATCTATTCAAGCAAGCTGGATGTGAAACATGTCAATCCACTATGTCTATATGATTTTTTTGAAATGCAATAGAATTCTTGTGGCAATAAAATTGTACATTTTTTATATAAATCTGTGTTGTGACACATATAAAATCCCTAATATTCAGCCCGTAATTTGGTGGTTGGAACACTTTAACATGTACAGTAACTAAAAATGCACTTTAAGCAGCCACTGCCCACTCATGGTACTCTGTTTCTAAAACCAGGCACCCCTCTTCACATGACATGTGAGTCATAAAATAAATCTTGAAATCATTATCTGTCAGCCCTGTGAGTTTTCAATGGAAAGATAGCAACAGCAGTAATTGTCACACCTGCACTGAGAGTAAGCCTAAGGTCCCTTTCACATGTCCGCTCCGCTCGTCTGTTTATTACAAGTCCGTTTACGGACTTGTAATACATCCCTATGGGATCGCGTCCGTTAGCGGATGGAGCATCCGCTAACGTCCGCGACCATCCTTGTCCGTCGGGATCCGGTTTTGCGGACGGAAGAAAACCCTATTTTTCTTCCATCCGGCAAAACGGATGGGATGCAGACGGACAGACGGTCCGTCTGCATCCGATTCCCCATAGGGGAGAGCAGAGCAGAGACAGGGCGGTCTCTGCACTGTGTGCCGACAGCTCAGCGGGGATGACGGATGATCCCCGCTGAGCTTTTGCGGACACACGGAGCGGACACAGAAACTGTCCGCTCCGTGTTAAAGGACCCTTAAGTAGCAGAAGTAAAGTTAAAGGAGAAGTTTGGATGTATAGAAAAAACAAACCTTCATACTCGCCTCATTGCTGCAGCATCAGTGTGATTTTACACCTGTCCCATGTCGACCTTAGGACAAAGAACTGAGCCATCACATGCCTCCTGATTGCTCTGTTCTCAATCTGCTCGGAGCGTGAATGTTATACTAAAGATGTTTTTTTTTTCATTGAAGATTAGCTTTTGCTGAATGTATGGGGCTATAGTTTACACTGGGCAAATGCCCACTATTTTACCTTCCTGAATGTTGCCAAAAGAATATTGGGTGAACATCAGGTAAATTGTCAAAGACAACAGCTAGGAGCAGCAAAAGGGGGCGTGAAGAATGTGTAGGGTAAGGTTATAGATGTGCCCAATGTAGTTCCCCTGTCTGGCCACAATATGGCACTAGACTCAAAATAGGATAGGTTCAGGACTACGTAGATTGATAGGCAGTTTAGATGCCATAAGAGTCACTAGAGGTCCCCATAAGCATGATAGTAGGGATGAGCCGAACACCCCCCTGTTCGGTTCGCACCAGAATCTGCGAACACACCAAATGTTCGTGTGAACATTAGAACCCCATTAAAGTCTATGGGACTCGAACGTTTGAAATCTAAAGTGCTAATTTTAATGGTTAATATGCAAGTTATTGTCCTAAAAAGTGTTTGGGGACCTGGGTCCTGTCCCAGGGGACATGTATCAATGCAAAAAAAACGTTTTAAAAACTGCCGTTTTTTCGGGAGCAGTGAATTTAATAATGCTTAAAGTTAAACAATAAAAGTGAAATATTCCTTTACATTTCATACCTAGGGGGGGTGTAAAGTATGCATGTGAAATAGCACATGTTTCCCGTACTTAGAACTGTCTCTGCACAAAGTGTAATTTCTGAAGGAAAAAAAGTCATTTAAAAATGACTGGCGGCTATAATGAATTGTCGGCTACCGGCAATTCAGAGTGAATACATTCATAAAAATAAAAAAAAGCGTGGGGGTTCCCCCAAATTCAAATACCAGGCCCTTCAGGTCTGGTATGGATATTAAGGGGAACCCCACCGTCAATTTAAAAAAAAATAATGTGGGGTTCCCCCCAAATATCCATTCCAGACCCTTTAGGTCTGGTGTGGATTTTAAGGGGAACTCCACCCCAAATGTAAAAAAAAAATGGCGTGGAGTTCCCCCAAAAATCCACACCAGACCCCTTATCCGAGCACGTAACCTGGCCGGCCGCAGAAAAGAAGGGGGGCGCTCTCTCGTCCCCCCATCCTGAACCATACCAGGCCACATGCCCTCAACATGGGGCCTCATCCCCACAACCCTGGCTGGTTGTTGTGGGGGTCTGCGGGCGGGGGGCTTATCAGAATCTGGAAGACCCCTTTAACAAAGGGGACCCCCAGATCCTGCCCCCCTATGTGAATTGGTAATGGGGGTACATTGTACCCCTACCATTTCACGAAGGAAGTGTAAATAATTGTAAAAAAAAAACACACACACTGTGGAAAAGGGTAATTTATTAAAACGAAAATAAAAATCCAGCGATGGTAATCCACTCTCGATCCCTGCTCCAACGTTGTCGGTATCCAGCGACGGGTGATCTCCTCTCCACCAGGGTCCAGCGATGAGAAGATCCATCCAGGTCCGGGATCCAGAGCGCAGCATTGCCGGTTGCCTGTCTTCACCAGAGACAGTCCGGCGAATGACGCGGCTGGAGCTAGTGACATTTCTTATATAGGTGTGGCGGGGGCCACCTGTCACATGACCCCGCCCCCCTCTGATGCAAGGGGGAAGCCTGGGCTTCCCAGTGATGTAGCAGAGGGTGCGTCAGAGGGGGACGGGGTCACGTGACAGGTGGGGTTCCCTTTGAAATCCATACCAGACCTGAAGGGCCGGGTAATTGAATTTGGGGGGACCCCCACGCTTATCTTTTTTTTTATGAATGAATTCTCTCTGAATTGCCGGGAGCCGACAATTCATTATAGCCGCGAGTCATTTTTAAATTCCTTTTTTTCCTTCAGAAATGACACTTTGTGCAGAGACAGTTCTAAGTACGGGAAACATGCGCTTTTTCACAGGCATACTTTACACCCCCCCTAGGTATGAAATTTAAAGGAATATCTCACTTTTATGGTTTCACTTTAAGCATTATTAAATTCACTGCTCCCGAAAAAACGAATTTGCCGCGAACACCCCAAATTGTTAATTGTTCGCCGAACAGGCGAACAGGCAATGTTCGACTCGAACATGAGTTCGACTCAAACTCGAAGCTCATCCCTACATGATGGCAATGATTAGAAGGGCAGCAATGCAATGCATGAATCTATGTATTGTTGATCAGTGGCGGTGCAGGAGAGAGAAGGGGCGGCATTCCTGCGCCCTCTATGGATGCACCACCACTGGTAGATATACTGGGGCAGATTCACATAGAAATAGATGGGCGCAGCGTATGTGAGATACGCTACGCCGCTGTAACTTACTTTTGGCCGGTTCGAATCCCCAAAGAATTTGCCCCGTAAGTTACGGCGGCGTAGTCTATCTCTGGCGGCGGAATTCAAATCGGCGATTAGGGGGCGTGTTTCATTTAAATGAAGTGCGTCCCCGCGCCGAATGAACTGCGCATGCTCCGTTTCTAAATCTCCCGCCGCGCATTGTGCTAAATGACGTCGCAACAACGTCATTTTTTTTAACTTAGACGTGAATTACGTCCATCCCGATTCACGGACGACTTACGCAAAAAAAAAAATCAAAACAAAGGCGGGAACGACGGCCATACTTAACATGGCAGGTCTAACTATACGCGCCAAAATACCAGCTTTAACTATACGCCGGAAAAAGCCTACTAGAGATGCCGGAAAAAAATGCGCCGGCCGCTCGTACGTTCGTGGATTGTCGGAAATAGCTAATTTGCATACCCGACGCGGAAAACGACGTGAACACCACCCAGCGAACGCCGAAGTATTGCATCTTAGATCCAAAAGGCGTACGAGGACGTACACCTGTCGGATCTAACCCAGATGCGTCGTATCTTGGTTTGAGGATTCAAACCAAAGATACGACGCGGGTAATTTGAAAGTTCGCCGGTGTATCAGTAGATACGCCGGCGTACTCGCTCCGTGGATCTGCCCCACTGTGTCCACTGTACAAGGTGTTTATCCCTTATCCATTATATGCCCATCCATATGGGTGCTTTAAGATCTCATTGTTTCCTGCCACATGATGCTTTCATGTTGGTGTGTACCACAGTGTACGTAACCCTCCTATTTTGGTTGTTCCACTCTGGAACAACCAAAATAGGAGGGTTACGTACACACCAACATGAAAGCATTGTGGCAGTAAACAATAAGGTCTTAAAGCACCCATATGGCTGGGAATATAAATTATGGATACTAGGATAAACATCTTATACAGTAGACACAGTATATCTAATGACATCTAATGAGGAGAGAAAAAAATAAAGATTTACCATAGAAACAATAACCATAGCTTTCTTTCCGTTTTCTTTCTTTACCATCCCATTTCCATCTAAGAGTCCTTTCACACTGAGCCGCTCATAGCGTCGGCGGTAAAACTCCGCTATTTTTACCGCCGACGCTATGGGCGGATTTGCTAGCGCCCGAGAAAGGGTTAAAACCCCCCGGAATGCGCTGCTACAGCAGCGCATTGCCAGCGGTGTAGCTGCGCTGTCCCATTGATTTCAATGGGCAGCAGCGGTGAAGGAGCTGTAAACACACCGCTCCTTCTCCGCTCCAAAGATGCGGCTAGCAGGACTTTTTTTTACACTTTTTTTACCGTCCTGCCCAAGGGCTTTCACACTGGAGACAATTGAGCAGCTTCTTAAGGGCGGTTTGCAGGCGCTATTTTTAATATAATAGCGCCTGCAATACGCTCCAGTGTGAAAGGGGTCTTATTGCTTCTTTTTTGAATCAGGTAATATATACAAAACAATTACCATAGATTTCTTTCCATTCTCTTTACCATCCCATTTCCATTTTATAGCTTCTTTTTTGAATCAGGTCATATTTATTAAAGCTTTTTGCAAAAATGTACAACGCAGAGAAAAGACTCTACAGTAGAGTCTATTGTAGAGTCTTTTCTCTGCTTTGTACATTTTTGCAAGAAGCTTTAATAAATATGACCTGATTCAAAAAAGAAGCTATAAAATGGAAATGGGATGGTAAAGAGAATGGAAAGAAATCTATGGTAATTGTTTTGTCTCCCCCCCCCGTTCTTTTTAACCCCCCCTCCCTACAGTACCTCGAACCGCGCGGCAGCCGGCAGGAGATTCAGTTTGTTGTTGTTCCTGGCCGGCCGGACTGAAAGGAAGTGAGCACAGAGCACTCAGTGTGTGCACTTCCTGTCAGTCCGGCCGGGAACAGGAAACTGAATCTCCTGTTCCGCGCGGCCGACCGGACTGCAGGAGGAAGCAGCGGTGCGGCAAGGGCCCCTGGCCAGCTCGGGGCCCCAAGCAGTTGTTTAGTTTGCCTGTCGGGTTCCGACGGGCCTGAGTGTGACCAAATCTCCATATTTTTGAATATGTTCAGGTGTTTTTAAATAGCCTTGCAGGATAAATATAATTTTTGTATGTGTGCGCTGTAATCTATTTTGTATAATTACTGGAACCAATTTTTTTTTTTATTTCAATTTCTCTTGATTTCAGGTACTTGTAAGTTAAATAGTAAAATGAAGGAACTCCGAAATTCAGGGATTGTTCATATGATATTATACTTTTTTTGTACACAGATGACATCACCCATTGGTAAGTATTGGTGCCTCCACTATTATCGGTACTTTCCATACAACCGCTACACCATCTGGATTTAAATATTATTGTTAGAGCCCAACTCCTTAGTGCCTGTTCACACTACAGCGACTTGGGATCCGACTTGTGTCGCCCCAATTCGCCCCAAGTTGCGCAACATGAGAAATTCCATTGAAGTGAATGGAGCCGTCTTAATGTACACTACTGAAGTCACTCCGACTTCATAAAAGGTTCTTGTACTACTTCAAGGCAACTTGTAGGCAACTTGTACCCATTGATTTCAATGAAAGTTGCCTCCAAAGTCGGATCTCTGTCTTAACTGAAGCAACTTTACAGGAAGAGAAAATAGTTTCTCAGGCAAACCCCTCCCTCCCACAGAGCTGATTATTGTTTGATTGGCCACTGGCAAAGATGCCTGTCCTGAAGGCGACTTGAAGTTGCCTCCAAGTTGCCTTGAAGTTGCCTCAAGTTGCCTCGCAATGTCCTGCTGACTTTCATGTCACTGTAGTGTGAACCGGCACTTAAAGGCAAGTGCCTTAATGTTGCGATATTTGGCAAGGGGTTAAAGGGGTTGTAAAGGTATTTTTTAAATAACAAACATACCATACTTACTTGATGCCTGTCCTAAAGGTGACTTGAAGTTGCCTCCAAGTTGCCTTGAAGTTGCCTCAAGTTGCCTCGCAAAGTCCTGCCGACTTTCATGTTGCTGTAGTGTGAACCGGCACTTAAAGGCAAGTGCCTTAATGTTGCGATATTTGACAAGGGGTTAAAGGGGTTGTAAAGGTATTTTTTTTTAAATAACAAACATACCATACTTACCTCCACTGTGCAGTTCGTTTTGCAGAGTGTGGCCCGATCCTCGTCTTCTGGGGTCCCTTGGCAGCTGTCTCGGCTCCTCCCCACAAGAGCTAAGCCACTTCTGGGAAGCGCTCTCCCAAGGGGGTTAGCTTGTGGGCGTGCTCCCGTGTGATACAGTGGCGGCCATGTCATCGATTTGATTGACAGCAGCGGGAGCCAATGGCTGCGCTGCTATCAATCTCCAATGAAGAGCCGCCTCAACCTGGGGGAAACCATTGCGGGATCGAGCCCACAGAGTTTCATGGCTTAGGTAAGTAAAACAGAGGGTCTGGGGGGCCTGAGAGTGCAAGGTGTTTTTTAGGATGCATTAAGGTGAAAAAACACGAAGGTTTACAACCCCTTTAATGGTGTTTTGTGGTATGCCTTCCACCTGTGTGTGTCCCTTCCCATTGAGAGGCGATACATGCAGGAGTAGATGGGGCATCAGGGCTTTTGGGAAGTTGAAAGTTAGACTATACATATCAAGATGTAATCAATGCACCAAGAGTGGGGTTACCCCATAGCAGAACCCTGTTACCAGACTAATGGGGAAGAGCACTAAAAAGGTATAGACTTCACAGCACAGCCCTGTATAGCATTTATATCAGTGACAATGGAAATGTTGTTTATTCAGGAACTGTATGCTCAACTAAGTGACCGTTGTTAAACGTGTTCTGGTTATGTGACAACATCTAGTCTGAATACCTTGATGGAGAGAGAACTAAGAAATGAAATGCCAACCTTCAGATTAACCCTCTGGGTGTTGAAGAGTGAAAAATAAAAACAATAAGAAGTAGCCAGCTCGGGAGAGAAAGCAGTGGCCGGTGATGGAGGTTGCATAGGCAGGGTGGCCTGGCACATGGTGCACCCCACCAAGTGGTTAAGCCCCTATTTTAGGGTCCTCCTTAGAACAGAACCCTCCTAGGGAACCACAATGTGTGAGGCCTCACAAAGTAACTGCAGTGTCTTGCCTTTGGGGCGGACATGGCAAAAGTGTAAAGTGTGAGAACTGGTGAAGGGAAATTAATGCGTAAATTTCCCTTCACCAGCTCTTGTGTTGTCGAACTGTTCCTAAGCTGTGTTGTCGGTGAAATCTTCTCCCGAGTCTGGGCTGTTATCCAGATCTCTGTTGACCAATTACCCTCCTTTGTATATAACTACCACACTTCTTACTCCAGTAAAAGCTGAGATAATATAAACATATTTGACTTGTGTGACGTATCATTTTAAGGTGCTGTAAAGGATGTCTGAACCCAGAGTGTCAGGTGGGTTGGAATGTTCACAGGGTCATGGCGAAGCAGATGAGCAGGTAAATCCAAGAAGTCCTTAAGGGGGTCGTGCTACACTAACACAGAGAGCAAAGTTTTAAACATTCCCTGTAGATCCCTGTTTATGCAAACGGCACATTTTCACGCATTATGGATTTTATTTGAACCAGAACAAATACCCTAATTGAACCGTTTTATATCTTGTTTTATTTCAGCTTTTTGTCTGAACTACACAGTAGACCCAAAGGAAGGCAGCATCGCTGGTGGTACCTGGATCACCATATGGTTTAATGGTAAGATGTGGTGATAAAGTAAAATTGGAGTTAGGTGTTACAATTAATGAAAAAATGCTTTTAGATAGATTCATAGACCAGAATGAATGCAAGCTACCATGGTCAAATTGCAGCCATCTGACTTCTGTGTGCACCGCCACAGGTACCATCTATTATGCAAAGAAACAGGGAGTATAATGAATCACATGATCACTGCCTGGTGTAGTGTGTCATGTGATCTGTGAACTTGCACTGTTGTGGGAAAACTGCAGCCCACTGACATAAACTGCCGCTCTGCAGCAGCTGGATGATGCTGAGAAACAAAGAACCTATTTTGTGTTGCAGACCGCATTAGACTGACCAGATTAGTCACTGGTCCTGAGTGATTGTGTGGGAAAAGGGGAAGCAATACATTTCAATGGGTCATGCCGCTGGCTCTGATAGGCACTTCCGCACAGCCAACCAGCTGCCGTTATTCAGGTGGTCGGCGCTCAATGTCCGGCCATCTGAATAGACCAGCGGCAGCTGGCAACAATAACATACATTCATGCAAAGCATGAATGTATGTTATTTTCAGTGGCAGTGCGGAGCCAGAGGGGGGGGCGCTCCAGCACCCTCTATGGACGGACCGCCGCTGGTTTAAATCATAAGTCACCTCACGCCTAAGTGGCATGAAAGTACTGTACATTGAGCATCTTCACATCACTTTGACTCGAGGGGGTGGATTTACTATGACTGAGCACTTTGCAAGTGTAGTTTTTCCAGAGCTTAGTAAATGAGGTAGCTTCACTTTGCAAAGAATACCCAATCGCATGCAAGAAAAAAAAAAAAAAAGCAGAGCTCTCCCCTCAATCTCCACTCTAGTTCATCCCAAAGGTGTTCTATTAGGTTGAGGTCAGGACTCTGTGCAGGCCAGTCAAGTTCCTCCACCCCAAACTTGCTCATCCATGTCTTTATGGACCTTGCTTTGTGCATTGGTCCAAATCATTTGGTGGAGGGGGGATTATGGTGTGGGGTTGTTCTTCAGGGGTTGGGCTTGGCTCCTTAGTTCCAGTGAAGGGAACACTTAAGGCGTCAGCATACCAAAACATTTTGGACAATTTCATGCTCCCAACATTGTGGGAACAGTTTGGGGATGGCCCTTCCTGTTCCAACATGACTGTGCACCAGAGCACAAAGCAAGGTCCATAAAGACATGGATGAGTGAGTTTGGGGTGGAGGAACTTGACTGTCCTGACCTCAACCCAATAGAACATCTTTGAGATGAATTAGAGCAGAGACTGCGAGCCAGGCCCTCTTGTCTAACATCAGTGCCTGACCTCACAAATGTTCTTCTGGAAGAATGGTCAAACATTCCCATAGATACACTCCTAAACCTTGTGGACAGCCTTCCCAGAAGAGTTGAAGCTGTTATAGCTGCAAATGGTGGGCAACTCAAAATTGAACCCTACGGACTAAGACTGGGATGCCATTAAAGTTCATTGGCCAGATTCAGGTAGACGTGCCTAACGTTAGGCAGGCGTAGCGTATCTCATATACGCTACGCCGCCGTAAGTTAGAGAGGCAAGTGCTGTATTCACAAAGCACTTGCGTCCTAAGTTACGGCGGCGTAGCGTAAATGTGCCGGCGTAAGCGCGCCTAATTCAAATTGTGAAGAGGTGGGCATGTTTTATGTAAATAAAGCATGACCCCACGTAAATGACATTTGAACGAATGGCGCATGCACCATCCGTGGACGTATCCCAGTGCGCATGATCCAAATTACGCCGCAAAGACTTATTGGTTTCGACGTGAACGTAAATTACGCGCCCCATTCACGGACCACTTACGCAAACGACGTAAAAATTTAAAAATTCGATGCGGTTCCGACATCCATACTTAACATTGGCTGCGCCATCTTTTTGGTGGATTATCGTTACGCCTGAAAACACCTTACGTAAATGGCGTATCTTTACTGCGACAGGCAAGCGTATGTTCGTGAATAGGCGTATCTCGCTGATTTACGCATTCTAGGCGTAAATCAGCGTATGCGCCCCTAGCGGCCAGCGTAAATAGACAGCTAAGATACGACGACGGCGCCGGCGGTCGTATCTTAGCTACATTTAAGCGTATCTCAATTTGAGAATACACTTAAATATACGACGGCGCAGATTCGGAGTTACGACGGCGTATCTCTACCTGAATCTGGCTACATGTGCGTGTAAAGGCAGGTGTCCCAATACTTTTGGTAATATAGTGTACCTAAAGTTGAGCTTTAATGAACTCTGTAGATTTAATAAGACTGAAAACTATTCTTGAAATTACATTAATATGTTAAAGCTTTTATAGTTTATAGCAACTGTGTTTGAAACTAGAAATGCCGCCACGACTCCCCATCTCCTGAAGAATGTTGGTTGGCTGTGTGAGGATCAGAAATTGTTTATGGATTTAAGGTTTATTGATTTTGGTATAAGGACCTGATTTAGAGCCATTGTTGTCTGGGATCAGCCTTATTTCACATAGTAAAGCTCCCAGTAAAGTATTCTGGGTAGTTTATTAAACCTGGATCTACATGACTCCCATTCTCTTTTCTCCTTTGCAGACAGCAGCCTGTACAGCAGTGTCCTTCAGTATTTTGGACAAGGTTGTCCTCTAGAAGTGAACATGACAAATTCAGAAAGCCCCCCGATATATTGTGACGTTCTTCCTTTATATTCACCTTCATCCTCTATTAAATGTAAAACGAGGTAAGCTACTGGATCTCAATTATTTTGGGGGTGGGGTTTATCAAAATGAGAGTAGTTTGTTCACCATCTGGTAAAACTGAGCGTTGGCAGTTAGTTTAATAATTTTATGGCAAAATGCCGTTGATACTTAGATACCTAGGCCAAATTCAGCAGTGCCAACATGCAGGGCTACTGATAGGGGGAGGCATCAGCCCTCCTGTAGGGGGCCCTGGCAAAAAGGGGGCCCGGACAGCAGACGGAATCCTGTGGTTGGATGGAGGGGGCAATTACAGAATTACTTCCCCTGCACCGATCCCCCTCCCTATTTTGCCTGCTTCTGATCTCCCCTCTGTTCCACATGTCACTGTGTTGCCCCCCCCCCCCCCCCAAGGCACTGCTGGCTTACCTGTCTCATAAAAAAATAGCAAATTGTAAAATAAAATACATTTTAATACATTTTAACATTCTTTAAAAAATTATATATAAAAAAAAAGTTTAAAGATTTAAAAAAAATCTATTTAAAAAGGGCTGTTATGTTTGTGTCCGCTAATAATGATTTTAGTGTATTTGTTTGTGAAAATATTGTTTTGATATAATTCGAGGGGGGGTGGCCGTCAGGTAGGCTGTACAGAGCCCCGTGATTTTTAACAGCAGCCCTGCCAACATGTGTCATTTAAACTTGACTTCAACAGTATGACTAATTTGCATATATATATATTTATATATTATGTGACAGGAAGTCAGGTAAATCTGTGGGTGTTGTCACAGATGGGAGATACATTTCTGCCTTGTTTAGACAATACACCAATTGTTATTAGGCATCGGCTGCAGAAGTAGCCAGAAAAGGTTTAAGGGCGTTGGAAAACTTCAGCTGTTCAGAATGAGGCAATTAAGGCCTCTATAAGTAATCCTGAGGATTACCACTGATTGCTGCATCCTGAGGTTTTGTAAGTAAGGAGAGCAGTGTGCTGAAAGTCTTCTGAGGAGGTGAGATGGTGATTGATTTTTTCTGTGTGATAAAAAACAAAAGACTATTGTTTTTCTGCTGTATGACCAGCAGTGTCTGCCCAGCACTAGGCTGTGCCAGACTCCATATATAGGTTCCTGTGTGGTGAAGATAGACGCCCCAAGTGGCCAGGGTTTATTTTATGTTTGATTTTGTTTATGCTGTTTGGATGCTTGCACTTGTTTCCAGCAAGATGGAAGAATAAACCAAAATCTTTGTTTTTCAACTGTCTTCGACTGCCAGTCTGTATAAATTCAGTGTGTAGTGAACCCATCCAGGGGGTCACACACCCCGCTACCGAGCTAACCCCTTACTATATATAGATAGATAGATAGATAGATAGATAGATAGATAGATAGATAGATAGATAGATAGATAGATAGATAGATTTTAATAATGAATATTTTATAAATACTGTAATTATTCCTGACAATTACAGTATTAAACATATAAACACAAGCAACCTCAAGCTGCATTGCTATCTGCAGGCTGAAGTCGAATTTTGTTTCAAAAAGGCCAAGGATAAATCCAAGGAAAACAAAAAAAAACACAAGCCTACTTAGTGACCAGCTCGTAGACAACCAATTAAACCTGTCTAACAGTATGCATTAAAAGAAGGGGTTTAGTCTGCATGCATTTGCAAATGCATGTGTAAGCAGGCCCGCAAATTTTGGACTGTGACATGCAGGGCTGTCCGCGAGTGGATGGGTGGCTTGCGGGGGCCGTTCGCGGGTGGATTGCGGGGGCCGTTCGCGGGTGGATTGCGGGGGCCGTTCGTGGGTGGGTTGCGCCGGCGGGATGCAGAGCCAGCAGCGGGTGGATTGCGGGGAACGGCCGGGCGTGGATTGCGGTGACCGTGTAGGTGAATAGCGCCGGCCGGCCGCGGGTGGATCGGCGGGATGCAGAGCCAGCAGCGGGTGGATTGCAGGGACCGGCCGCGTGTGGATTGCCCGTGTAGGGGTGGATTGCGATGGCCGGGCAAAGGTGGATTGCGGGTGGATGGGCGGGATGCAGAACCGGCTGCGGGCGATGTGCTGCATGTGCAGGAGAAGTGGATGGAGTCTCACCATTCCCCCACACACCAAGCCGCTCCATAGCAACCTAGGCTGCCGCCACAGCAGAAGTGAAGGTCCTGGTTTACACATGTGCCTCGCAGTGGCCGGTCACCTAGCAACCAGGACGCCAGGAGAGAAGGAGAGGCTGAGTGCTTCCACATCATCGAATAATGTAGATGCAGCTGCAGAATCTCAGACCCGCCTCCTGCACATGAAAGCTGGCTAGGTGCTGCCACTGCTCATAGGGAAAGCAGTACGGATGGTGTACACCCACCTGTCTTCCCGCCCACTTTTTTTCCCGCTGATGAAGAGATTTTGATCTGACGCTCCAGGGCCAGAGAGTGCTCCTTTGATAGAGGTAAATTAAATATGCTATTTTCTCCTCTTATGACTGCAGTCTTTTAATCTGCCAGCTCATGGACAGGCATTTTTAAATCCGTGTGCATCTACTGTTTGGGCAGTGGCGTAGCGTGGTGGGGCTGGTGTGGCAGACCGGTTATGGCCCTGGGCGCAAAATTTAGAGGAGCGCTGTCCAGAGTGTGCTGCCCTTGATGTCATGTTCTCCAGGTGCGGGATAAGAATCGTTCTACCCAGAAAAGTTGACTGTGGATGAAATATTTAACATGCTTCGTAAGCACTACTAAAGCTACTTTCACACTGGGGCGGGGGGGTGTTAGCGGTAAAGCGCCGCTAATTTTAGCAGCACATTACCACTGTAATAGCGGGGTACATTTAAGCCCCACTAGCGGATCGAATAAAGGGTTAAAAGCGCTTCTGTCAAATCGCTTTGCTGGCACTTCGGCAGCAGTGCCCATTGATTTCAGGTGCAGGGGCGGTGGAGGACGCTCGAAAGATGCTTCTTGCAGAACTTTTTCTAACGGCCTACAAGCACACCGCCCCAGTGGGACTGTACTAGGGCTCTCAAACTGGGGCTGCAGGGGAGGCGTTTTTCAGGAGCTTTACAGGCGCTATCTTTAGCCCAAAAGCACCTAAAAAACGCCTCCAGTGTGAAAGGGGTCTTAAAGTAATACTCAAAAAGACAGTGATAAAGCATACTTACAGATCCAGTTATAAAGGAGTATTGCTTTATAACTGGCATTGCGGTATTCCTGTATATTACAAACAGAGCCAGTTATAAAGGAGTTTTTCTTAATAACTGGCTTTGTTAGTACTCCATTATATCTGGTTTTGGCCCCAAATCCCGCAGCCCCCACAAATGCCTATCCCCCCCCCCCCCCCGGGCTGCTCAGTCTAAAATGCCCGGGCCTATTTTTCGTCCCAGTCCGGGCCTGTGTGTAAGCCACAGAGCCCCGCCACGGCACCCTGGTATCTGTGGTCCTAACGCTAAATTATAAGTGTCTCCACAGTGGAAGCACATGCATTCTGATGGATAGGTGAGGGCAGGTGGACTGAAGGGGAGCCCACCCCTTCGTAAAGTTACAGGAGCACACTAAGCACCCCTGCTTTTAACGCATACTGTTAGACAGGTTTAATTGTTTGTCTGCAAGCTGGTCGGTAAGTAGGCTTGTGGGGTGCCATCTCTACCAGCAGAATAGAATGATCACTGCTGGAAAAAAAAAAACTAGACTGGTGCATTATACTAAAGTCGATCAATGGATCAACTTTAGTAAAACCAGCCTGCCCATAATGATAGATCGAAATTCAGCCGTTTCCTGCTGAACCTGCTGAATTTCGATGTGTCTATGGCCGACTTTAAAAAAAACAGCCATGACTAGATTTATTCATGAATTGGAATAATCAGGCTTACAGTTGATCTTTAGCTTACTACTAGAGTATGGAAGGGGTGGAACATCTGTCAGGTTTTTATTATTGTGGATTAACACATTGTTCCAAGTCAATCTTTCAAGCACGGAAACCCGACAACCATATTTGTAATGCCGCGTACACACGATCGGTTAAACCGATGAGAATGGTCTGATGGACCGTTTTCATCGGTCAAAACCAATCGTGTGTGGGCCCCATCGGTTATTTAACCATTGGTTAAAAAAAGCCAACTTGTTTTAAATTTAACCGATGGATACCTAACCGATAGAACAAAACCGATCGTTAGTAGGCACAACCATCGGTTCACTCATCCACGCATGCTCAGAATCAAGTCGACGATTGCTTGGAAGCATTGAACTACGTTTTGTTCAGCACGTCGTTGTGTTTTACGTCACCGCGTTCTGACACGATCGTTTTTTTAATTGATGTTGTGTAGGCGCGACGGACCATCAGTCAGCTTCATCGGTTAAACGATGAAAGCGGTCCATCTGTCCGTTCTCATCGAATGCACTGATCGTGTGTACGCGGCATAAGAGTTCAGCAATGACAGCCTATACATAAAGAAACCTGCTTTTTAGGACCCTAAACCCAGAGTTGATTCAGAGGAGGGCAAAAACTTCTTATTAACTGGTTAACGCCCGCCGCATGTACATATACGTCCACAGAATGGCACGTACAGGCAAATGGGCGTACATGTACGTCCCCGCCTTTCCGCGGGTCAGGGGTCTGATCCGGACCCCCCCGGGAAATGCGGCGGTCAGTTCTTCCGTGGGAGCGATCCGGGATAAGGGGGCGGCTATTAGTTTCTAGCCGCCCCCCCGCGATCGCTCCCCGGAGCTGAAGAACGGGGAGAGCCGTATGTAAACACGGCTTCCCCGTGCTTCACTGTGGCGGGAGCATCGATCGTGTGATCCCTTTTATAGGGGAGACACGATCGATGACGTCAGACCTACAGTCACACCCCCCTACAGTTGTAAACACACACCAGGTGAAACATAACTCCTTCAGCGCCCCCTGTGGTTAACTCCCAAACTGCAACTGTCATTTTCACAATAAACAATGCAATTTAAATGCATTTTTTGCTGTGAAAATGACAATGGTCCCAAAAATGTGTCAAAATTGTCCGAAGTGTCTGCCATAATGTCGCAGTCACGAAAAAAATCGCTGATCGCCGCCATTAGTAGTAAAAAAAAAATTATAAAAATGCAATAAAACTATCCCCTATTTTATAAATGCTATACATTTTGCGCAAACCAACCGATAAATGCTTATTGCGATTTTTTTTTACCAAAAATAGGTAGAAGAATACGTATCGGCCTAAACTGAGGGAAAAAAATTTTTTAGATATGTTTTTGGGGGATATTTATTACAGCAAAAACTAAAAAATATTGCATTTTTTTCAAAATTGTCGCTCTATTTTTGTTTATAGCGCAAAAAATAAAAACCGCAGAGGTGATCAAATACCACCAAAAGAAAGCTCTATTTGTGGGAAAAAAAGGATGCCAATTTTGTTTGGGAGCCACGTCACACGACCGCGCAATTGTCAGTTAAAGCGACGCAGTGCCGAATCGCAAAACCTGGCCTGGGCCTTTAGCTGCATTTTGGTCCGAGGCTTAACTGGTTAAGCATGGTCCAATTTACTCCTACAGGAGAATTTTTTTTTTTTTTTAGATACACCCTGAGTCAACAACCTACAATGTTTTTTTCTTGTTCTGTGAAACTGCATGTACATTCGTTTTGTACAAATGGGGGCAACATTTAATGTTATTAGGTCATTTTCTGTCCAGGTTGAATGTTTTTCATTCATACAGAATAGAGTCAATCAGGGAAATACTGCATTTTGGCCACTAGATTGAGTGGAGTATCATGGAAAAAAAAAACGTATTTACTATACTATGGACAGCTCCATCTAGTGGCCATAATGCAGTATATTCCTGATTCACACTATTCCTTCTGAATATACATTTTCACAAGATGAATAACTCTTTATTCTTATTTTATAAATTCATGTCTTTCTTCATTATTTTATAAATATATGTCTTTCTATCTGGGGGGAGAGGGTAATAACTAAATGCAGCCCCGGTCAGAGGAATAGGGTGTTAATCCAGAAAAAATATGAAAGAACATATATATGATTATTTTCCTGTCTTTCTTTTTTCTTTTTTTTGATTGAGTGTGAGATAATTAAACCCATCACATTTTTATGGGGAGCTTTCCTGTTGGGAAAATGACACAGAAACACAAGAGGAAGTAAAAAAAAATCTCTCCTACGCAGTGGGAAATCTCCTCTTAGACAGTTTTCAGATCCCTCCATTGTAATATTTCTCGCCTACACCTGTTTTGACTTTCCCATCATATTCTGTCCTGATGACAATGGCCAGCAGGACGAATAGAGAAGGTGGATCCACATAACGGGTTAAAGTGTTCCCTAATCTATTCTAAATTTAAAAAAAAAGTTTTAAGTGCTGTTTATATGTTAAATCTGCTGTACTAGATTTCACCAGCAGGTGGCTGACATTTTATATTTTTACATGCAGATCAGCAGGACAGGAAGGTGCGTACAAGGTTTCCATATTCCATGGTGGTCAACAAATCACGAAGG
This sequence comes from Rana temporaria, assembly GCF_905171775.1. NCBI lineage: Eukaryota > Metazoa > Chordata > Amphibia > Anura > Ranidae > Rana > Rana temporaria. The sequence continues at coordinate 47,415,511 of NC_053492.1, forward strand.
CAGAAAAAGTGATCTTTAAGGTAAATACTAGCTAGTTAGTTGTAATACCAGTATATGTTTTACATCGGATGTCATAAAAGCAGTAAGGGGTCACTCACAGGCCTCACCCCTCAGCAGTGGGCGGTCCTTAAGTGGTTAAAGCTGAATTCCAGGATAAGTAAATATTGTCTAAATACAAGAGTCATGTGTATTCTTTCTTGAATCTTGTTGTACCTTGTGTATTTCTTTCAGATCTGTCCAGTAATCCAGTGTGCTGCTTCCTCTAATAAAGATCGGTCACTGCTGCCCTCTCTCCTTGTGCAGAGCGACTGGTCTAGTCTCCACCCCTGCAAAACAACAACAAGGAGAGGGCACAACCAACCTAGCTCATTACCATAATTACATTTATTGATAAGCAAAAAATGTTATACTCACAAACACATGACATACTGTGTTTCCCCAAAAATAAGCCCGGGTCTTATATTAATTTTGGCAACAAAAGACACAGTAGGGCTTATTTTCGGGGTAGGTCTTACCATGTAATGTGCCGTCTTCTCTCCCCCTCTCTCACTGCCTGACAGGAATCCCCAGTGTGAACTGAGTTAAAGTGGTTGTAAAATCCTATAATCCACTCTACTACAGTAGTATATGATGTACAATGTGTGTGTTTCTGTAATATTATTGTGCCAAATACCTTCGTTATAGTGGCGCTCTGCACTTCTGTGACCCGCCAGAGCTCTCTTCACTGCAATTATATTACAGAAACACACACATTGTACATTATATACTACTGTAATAAGAATGGGTTATAGGATTTTACACGCATTTTAAACTAGGGCTTATATTGCAGAAAATGATGCTAGGTCTTATTTTCAGGGAAGGTTTTATTTTTGGGGAAACCGGGTAGACAGGCGTCATAATCAGCAAAGGAGTTCACTTCCAGGTTTGCTACAATCAACAGGTATAGGAAGACCAGACAGTGGGCCAGATCCACAAAGCAGTTACGCTGGCGTATCTATTGATACGCCGCGTAACTGCTAGGTTGCTCTGGCGTATCTTTGTTTTGCATCCACAAAACAAGATACGCCTGAAGCTGGGCTAGATCCGACTGACGTACGTCTTAGTACGTCGTCCGATCTAAGGTGCATATTTACGCTGGCCGCTAGGTGGCGCTTCCGTCGATTTCTGCGTCAAGTACAGTATGCAAATTAGCTAGATACACGAATCCACAAATGTACGTCCGGCTGGCGCATTTTTTTACGTCGTTTCCGTAAGGCTTTTTTCGGCGTAAAGTTACCCCTGCTATATGAGGCGTACTCAATGTTAAGTATGGACGTCGTCCCCGCGTCGAATTTTGAAAATTTTACGTCGTTTGCGTAAGTCGTTCGTGAATAGGGCTTTGTGTAGAATTACGTTCACGTTGAAAGCATTGGCTTGTTGCCGGTTAATTTGGAGCATGCGCACTGGGATACCCCCACGGACGGCGCATGCGCCGTTAAAAAAAACGTCATTTACAACGGGTCAAGACGTATTAACATAAAACACGCCCCCATCTCATCCATTTGAATTGCGCGCCCTTACGCCGACAAAGTTACACTACGCCGCCGTAACTTATGGCGCAAATTCTTTCAGAATACAGAAAATACGCTGTAAGTTACGGCGGCGTAGTGTATCAGAGATACGCTACGCCGGACGGAAAGATGCGCTGAGGTACGTGGATCTGGCCCAGTGTCTGTAATGGCTAACATGTTTCGAGGGAGAGCCGTCTTCATCAGAGGTTAGGTTTTTGGCTCTGATGAAGAGGGTTCTCCCTTAAAACACGTTAGCTGTTACTGACACTGTCTGGTCTTCCCATACTAGTTGATTGTAGTAGACCTGAAGGCGATCTTCTTTGTTTTTTAAGACATGTCTATCTGTCATAAACATAACCTTTGTTGCTTTTTATCTTTCAATAAATGTTATTATGGTAATGCACTAGGTCGGTGCACCCTTCCTTGTTGATGTTTTCAGTGCATATAAGGATAACCATTTTCCCAAGGGGGCAGCAAGGATTATTGGTGCTCATAAAGAGCTGACATAATAAGCCTAAAAGTGATTGTAAAACAACCCATTCAGGTTCAAATACAAATAAAAAAAAAACATTTTTGTATTGATCACATTCCCTCTGTTCTCAGCTGCATAAGAGCTGGGGGAGGAGAAGAAGCAGCAGCACACTGAGCTTGCCAGAGAGGCTTAAAGGGGTTGTAAAGGAATGTATTTTTTTCCCTAAATAGCTTCCTTTACCTTAGTGCAGTCCTCCTTCACTTACCTCATTCTTCCATTTTGCTTTTAAATGTCCTTATTTCTTCTGAGAAATCCTCACTTCCTGTTCTTCTGTCTGTAACTCACCACCGTAATGCAAGGCTTTTTCCCTGGTGTGGAGAAAGCTTCTTGAGGGGGCGAGCAGGAGTGTCAGGACGCCCACTAACACACAGCTCCTTTCTCTATCTGCAAAGTAGAGAGTGTCCTGACTCTCCTGCTCGCCCCCTCCCCCCTCAAGAGGCTTTCTCCACACCAGGGAGAAAGCCTTGCAATAATGTGTGGAGTTACAGACAGAAGAACAGGAAGTGAGGATTTCTCAGAAGAAATAAGGACACATAAAAGCAAAATGGAAGGATGAGGTAAGTGAAGGAGGACTGCACTAAGGGAAAGGAAGCTATTTAGGGGAAAAAAAATTCCTTTACAACCCCTTTAATGTACACAGGACATTTTACAACCTGTCCTGAATGATTTAACTTGACAGTAGCCAATGTTTAACAACGTTCGTTTTGCTGCGTTTACATTAGGGTTGTCCCGATACCGATACTAGTATCGGGACCGATTCCGAGTATTTGCGGGAGTACTCGTACTCCCGCAAATACCCCCGATACCAAAATAGAATACTCCCCCCCCCCCCGCCGCTGAACGAATCCCGCCGCTACGCCGCATCCCGCCGCATCCCCACTTAGTTAATACGGGCGGGGAACATTATAGCATTCATTTGAATAGCTGTAGTCTTTCCCGCTGCGCCGCGTATAGACACTCCCCCTTGCTCAGGTGAACTGTCCAATCCCGAGCAAGGGGGAGTGTCTATACGCAGCGCGAGAGACTACAGCTATTCAAAGCTGTAATGTTCCCCGCGCGTATTAACCAAGCGGGGATGCGAACGGGCAGCGGGGATGCGGCAGCATGTACGGTAAGGGGGACATGGCTGCTTTTTTGGGGGGTGACATGGCTGGATATGGGGAGGACATGGCTGCATATGGGGGGGGACATGGCTGGATATGGGGGGGGGGGTCATGGCTGCATATGGGGGGACATGGCTGGATATGGGGAGGACATGGCTGCATATATGGGGGGGGACATGGCTGGATATGGGGAGAGACATGGCTGCATATGGGGGGACATGGCTGGATATGGGGGGAGGGATATGGCTGCATATGGGGGGGACATGGCTGCATATGGGGGGGACATGGCTGCATATGGGGGACATGGCTGCATATGGGGGGACATGGCTGGATATGGGGGGACATGGCTGCATATGGGGAGGACATGGCTGGATATGGGGAGGACATGGCTGGATATGGGGGGGGGGACATGGCTGCATATGGGGGGGACATGGCTGCATATGGGGGAGACATGGCTGCATATATGGGGGGGACATGGCTGCATATGTGGGGGGACATGGCTGCATTTGGGGACACATTTAAAAAAAAGTATCGGTATTCGGTATCGGCGAGTACTTGAAAAAAAGTATCGGTACTCGTACTCAGTCCTAAAAAAGTGGTATCGGGACAACCCTAGTTTACATGCCGCGTTTAGCCACGTTTGTGTTTAGAATATTTTTTTTTTAAATAGTAAAAAATGAAAAACACCTGTAAAACTAAACGAAAGGTACTGCGTTTACAAGCTGTTACAGGCGTTTGCCGTTTCAAATGCTTCTGAACATCCACCCTGAACGCATATTTTTTTTTTTTGCTTTCCAAAAAATGCTTCTAAACTCAACTGCCTAAAAACTACTGTAAACGACCCTGTGTACTTGTACTGATAAGATAACAGAGGAGAGTTCAGGAGCAGCTGAAAAAAAACACCCAACTGCTCCTAACGTCAGTTTACCAGCAGCAGTGTACATGGCTGTGCAGTGGGGGCGTGTCAGGACAAGTCTGATCTTTGGAGGAGAGCACACTGAGTTCCCAGCATAGCTAGAGAACTGACCACGCTGTGCTCTTCTGCTTAGTGTGGTCAGTTTTTAAAAGGGAAAGCAAGGGGACTAGCAAGACCACTGATGATTTCACATGAAGGAAGCAATACAATGAGAACAGGATACTTTCTCATACAAGTACAGTGTAACCTCAGATTACGAGCATAATCCTTTCCAGGAGAATGCTCGTAATCCAAAGTACTCGCATATCAAAGTGAGTTTTCCCATTGAAGTCAATGGAAACGAAAATAATTTGTTCTGCATTGACTTCAATGACATGCAATACCGCATGCGGCTAGAGGTGGTGGTGGTGGTGGTGGGGGGGGGGGGGGGCTAAAGCACCGGAGAGCCTCGGAAACACCTAGAAGAGCCCGAGGACAGCTCGGCTGACCTCGGAAAGGCTCGGGAACGGAGTATTTCCGTGTCTTTCTGAGCATTTGCGAACGGTGCCGGTCAGCTGCGATCGGCGCCGTCCAGCTCTGGCACCCCCCCAACCTCAGGCCAAACGCGGTACTGCACACCGCTTTGGCCCGAATCATGCTCGTTTTTCGAGACAACACTCGCAAACCGAGTCAGGATTTTTTCAAATACGCTCGTTAACCGCATTACTCGCAATCTGAGGTTCCACTGTATGTGGGACAGCAGAAACATATCAGGAATATGAAATTGGGGTAACAAACCCTTTAAAGCATATGACTCGAGTGCAGGAGGGCATTCTTTGTATTACATTGTCTCCTCCCCAGGCCCGGATTTCCCACAAGGCCACTGAGGCCAGGCCTTGGGGCGGCAGGGCGCCAAGGGGCGGCAGTGGCATGGAGTCCCCCGACGCCCGGAACATACAGTTAAGGGCGGTAAGTTATGGGGAAATCCGCTTGTTCGTTAAGAAGTGATTGCGGCGATGTCGCTGAAATCACTTGTAAAATGTGTGCTCCCGTCCGTCCTCCCCTCCTCCCCCCCACCCCACATACCTCTCTCTGCTGGCTCTGTCTTTGGGACTCCGTCCTCCCCCCGGCCACCAAGTCTGTCTCCTGTCTCTGCTGCCGATGTACACAGTAAGAGGGGAGAGCTGTGCTCTTCCCATCTCAGCTGTGACAGGAGTTCTAGCACAGTGCTAGGAATCCTGTTTTGGAGGTGACAGGGTCAATAAAGAGAACATGTCACCTGCAATTGCTATCACACAGGGAATTGTTTTTTCCTGTGTGATAGCAAAAAAGTTAAGTGAAAAAAATTGATAAAAAATAAATAAATAATAAGAAATAATAATTAAATTAATAAAATAAAAATGTAAAGAATAAGAAAAAAAAATAGGAAAATAAGAAAATTATACAAAAATTAAAAAAAGTAAGCGTCAAGCTGCAAAAAAAAAGTGATAAAAAAGTAAAAAAAAATGTAAACTAACCGTGCCGCCCATTCTCTGTTGATTTGGGGGGGGGGGGGTTTGGTTGGCGGGGAGGGGGTGCATTGCGGAACCTGGGCTTGGGGCGGCAGGGAGAGCAAATCCGACCCTGCTCCTCCCCCTCCTGTTAGGGGGCGGATTAACCGCGTTACTCGCAATCCGAGGTTCCACTGTATATCGGACAGCAGAAACATATCAGGAATATGAAATTGGGGTAACAAACCCTTTAAAGCATATGACTCGAGCGCAGGAGGGCATTCTTTGGATTACATTGTCTCCTCCCCCTCCTGTAGTGGGTGGGGTTTTCTGGGCCCCTCCCACAACTCTCTGCACAGGCTTTTCACAGCACAGTGATGATGTCACTGCTCAGTTTACAAGGCATTTGATGCACACAAATTGGATTTATATGCTTTGTAGCTATTGAAGAATATATTTTTTTAATGAAAGCATTTGTGCCCGGAGCTCAGACTTAATTAACAAACAAAATGTAACGGAAATCGCATTAATTATACAAGCGGGAGGTCAGACGGACAGGACATGGAGAGACAGACACCAGGCATTAGAATAATAAGCACTGACCACCAGCTGACAGGTAAACTTTCCCTGATCTGTCCAAACTTGTCAGAGCCTCCAGCAAACCGCACAGTGCTGGCATGAGCCGCGCTCCAACACAAAGGCGCACATTGTCCTCTCCGCAGCCAGGAATGTGACTCATTAACTTCATTCCCCGACCATATTTAATCAGAGCTCCGAGAAGATCTTCATGGCATGCAAATACTTCTCACATTAAAACAAAAGGGTCCCTAATGCCAGCCAGGTGACTGCTGCCCACTAAATAATTGGCAAGCTGCGTATTATGAGGAGAACCTTGAGAACTTATGTAACGTGTGTCTCACTTGTGCAAAATAGATTATTGTTCCTCTCGCAAAGCTAATAATTAACTTTAGTGTCATTAAAACGTACCTGTAGTTTAATAATTAGAACTATATGCAAAACTTTTCTCTCTTTCCTAAACTAAAAAGTTTTGCCTTTAGTTATTCTTTAACATACAGATTATGGGCCAGATTCAGAAAGAATTACGTTGCGCAGCGGCGGCGTAACGTATCCCATTTACGTTACACCGCCGCAGGTTTACAGCGTAAGTGCCTGATTCACAAAGCACTTACCTGTAAACTTGCGGCGGTGTAACGTAAATCCGCTCGGCGCAAGCCCGCCTAATTCAAATGGGGCGGGCACCATTTAAATTAGGCGCGTTCCCGCACCGAGCGTACTGCACATTGCTCCGTCCGTCAAATTACCCGACGTGCTTTGCGCTAAATGACGTCGCAAGGACGTCATTGGTTTGACGTTAACGTAAATGGCGTCCAGCGCCATTCACGGACGACTTACGCAAACGACGTGAAATTTTAAATTTCGACGCGGGAACGACGGCCATACTTAACATTGCTTAGACCACCTAGGAGGCAGCCTTAACTTTACTACGCGTATCGCTACGGAAACTACATAAATTTAGATCGACGGGCATCGCGGACGTTCGTGAATCGCCGTAACTAGTCATTTGCATATTCTACGCCGACCGCAATGGCCTCGCCACCTAGCGGCCGGCCTAGAATTGCAGCCTAAGATCCGACAGTGTAACACAAGTTACACCTGTCGGATCTTAGGGCTATCTATGCGTAACTGATTCTATGAATCAGTCGCATAGACACGACAATCGTATCTCAGAGATACGACGGCGTATCTCTTCTCTGAATCTGGCCCTATGTGTCTTAACCCTTTCATGACTAAGGGCCTGATCCGCGTAGCGCGGCGCTTCTTTACGTCCGGCGTAGTGTATCTCAGATACACTACGCCGCCGTAACTTACAGCGTATTTCCCGTATCCTCAAAGAATTTGCGCCGTAAGTTACGGCGGCGGAGTGTAACTGTGTCGGCGTAAGGGCGCGCAATTCAAATGGATGAGATGGGGGCGTGTTTTATGTTAATACATTTTGACCCGACATAAATTAAGTTTTTTCTGAACGACGCATGCGCCGTCCGTGGGGGTATCCCAGTGCGCATGCTCCAAATTAACCCGCAACAAGCCAATGCTTTCGACGTGAACCTCATTCTACACAAAGCCCTATTCGCAAAGTTTTTTACGCAAACGACGTACACGACGGAAAATTTGACGCTGGCCCGACGTCCATACTTAACATTGGCTACGCCTCATATAGCAGGGGTAACGACGTAAAAAAATGTGCCGGCTGGACGTACGTTTGTGGGTTGGCGTATCTAGCTAATTTGCATACTCAACGCGGAAATCGACGGAAGCGCCACCTAGCGGCCAGCGAAAATATGCACCTTAGATCCGACAGGGTACTAAGACGTACGCCAGTCGGATCTAGCCCAGCTTCAGGCGTATCTTGTTTTGTGGATACAAAACAAAGATACGCCGCAGAAAACTAGAAGTTACGCCGGCGTATCAATAGATAAACGCTTCGTGGATCTGGCCCTAAGCCTAGTTCTGACATTTGTTGCTTGCAAGTTAAAATACGTATTTTTAGCAGAGAATAAAATGGTGATCTTTGCAATATTTTATTTCACAAAGTATTTACGCAGCGGTCTTTCAAACGTATTTTATTTAGGAAAAAATACACTTTCATGAATTCCAATTTTTAAATTTTTTTTTGTATAATGTGAAAAATAATGTTACGCCAAGTAAATAGATACCTAACACGTCATGCTTTGAAATTGCGCACACTTGTGGAACGGCGACAAACTACAGTACCTAAAAATCTCCATAGGCAAAGCTATAAAAAAAAAAAAAAAACGGTTACCAGGTTAGAGTTACAGAGGAGGTCTGGTGCTATAATTATTGCTGTCGCTCTGACGATTGCGGCAATACCTCACATGTGTGATTTGAACGCCGTTTACATATGCAGGCGTGACTTACGCCTTTTTTTCTTTTTTATAATTTTATTTGAGCACGGGATTGTGCACATAGACCTTCTTATATATTTACAGATTTGTATACATATCCTTATTGTTATTTCTATTAATTCATTCAGTATTGAATTTTTTGCACTGGATGTTTGATTATATATTTTATCCACTAAGGGATTTTTTCTTTTCACCTCTTCTCACTTTTATTTTGGAAATTATTTGATGACCGAAATTCTTTTTAGTCAATCATACATTTTGGATTTTCATTATTTTTTCACGTTATTCATCCTTCTCATCATTGATGTTGATGTTTGGAGGGCTTCAAGGAATAAGGAGTGAAACACATGTTACTGGCCAGTCATTAATGATGTTGTGCATTTATTTATGAATTGGCTGAGGATTTATTATTTGTTTAATTGGCAAGCGCCATTACACCCCCTCTTTTCATTACTATTGCTGGTGTGTGAGCACCTTTTAGTAGTGGCTGCTGCCTATATATATATTATATTTTTAATATATTTTATTTTAATAGTCTTAATATTAGCATTTAGTGCCCTTGGGTAGAGTGGTTTTGCGCATTAGTTCCCCCCTTTTACATAACTGATAGGCGGAACTGCTGGGCACTGATAGGTGGCACTGATGGGCACGGATACGTGGCACTGATGGGCACTGATAATTGGCACTGATAGGTATCACTGATGGCACTGGCAGGCATTGGGGATGGGCACTGATTAGCAGTTGCCTGGACACTGATTGGCAGCTGCCGGAGCACTGATTGGCATTTCCCTGGTGGTCTAGGGTGGCATACCTGGTGGTCCAGTGTGATGGCCATACCTGGTGGTCCTGGGCGGGCTTCCGAGGGGGGGCTGCGCCGATAAACAATCAGCAGAGACCCCCCTGTCAGGATTGAAGCCGATCGGCTCTGTCAGACACGAGTGAGGAAAAGACAATCAACGGCTCTTCCTATTTTCATTGTGATCAGTCGGAGGCTTTTTAACGAGATCGGTGTAGCGGTGTGTCAGACTGATACACCGCACCACCGATCTCTGCGATGCACGCCCCCATGGGCATGCAGTGGCTGTTATCCTGCTGGACGTCATATGATGTCCAGTCAGGATAACTGAACCACCACCCGGCCCTCATTCTGCTATAGGCCGGGTGGGAAGTGGTTAAACAAAGCCATTGGCAGCCCAGTAAAATGGAAGTGACATTGTGACGCCGCTTCCGTGTTTACAGAACGAAGACTGGAACAAAGCCATTTCCGGCTTCCTTCCAGTCTTACTCTAGCCGGCAGAAGTACAGAATTGTGTCTTGGTTCTCTCGGTAGCCCGGGTGGAAGACAGCGTGGGGGGGGGGGGGGGCTTTTAGCTGCATCGGTTGTTATCGCCTGCTCTAAAAAAGGGTACCGGAATGTTGCCTGCAGCTGCGCAAGGTCGCATGTATGCATACGGTTGGTGCTAAGGGGTTAAGCGGATCCCCAGGAAAACAGCTAAATATACAGTTGGATAACATATAAGGGAGCCCTTTTCCTTCTAAAGGATGTATATTTAAATCCATCCAGTGTGAAGATTTACACAGCACAGGTTGGTGACCTAACTTTTTTCTAAAAGGGTTAGGCATTATAGCTTGGTCACCTCCCCACCCCCAGTCTGGGATTGGACTATGGAGGAGTAGCAGCAGACTTATAAGCTTATCCCTCTGTTCATCCTGCTGATGTTTTTGGTCTTTAGGCATGTGCATTTCGTTTAGTTCCTAATCGAAATTCGGACGAATTTTTCATTATTCGGACATTCGGATGCATACGAATTCCCGAATTGCAATATTAATGAATTTACCGAATCCGAACGAACGTTTTCGATTCCGAATCGAAAACCCGCGGACGGAATAAAAAAAATAAATAAAAATCTTTTCGAATCAAATTTGAAAACAAATTCTATTCGAAAAGAGACTATTTGTTTTCGAATCCGGTCAAAATATTTTCGAATTTGACCGGATTTTTCGAAATTCGGTCGAAAACTAACGAATTCCGAAAACGAATTTAACACATGTAACAAATCTAACTTAACGAAATTAATTAAATAACGAATTAAAACGAAACGAAACACATTTTTCCCTTTTGCACATGCCTATTGGTCGTTGGTGAAGAGCAGAGCTGCCAGTGACAGTCTAGGTCTGGGTATGACAGTTAGCAGCGTGCACCCACGTGGGTTGTTGTCTGATTGTAGAACTAAAATTAAAGTGGAACTAAACTTTACACTTAAAATGGACCTTCATCCTCTATATCAATTTTCCCCCTTTCTATCCCTCCTCCCATCATCTACACAAATCGGGCAGTGTTTTTTTTCTATTATTATTTACTTTATTTATTTTTGTAAATTGTCACAGGAGGTATTACAGAACGCCAATATCAAATCAAATTCCCTTTAAAATATTCAGTCCCATCATGATGTATTGAGCCATTGAGCTCTGTAAACGACAGGTGTTTTTTGAACAGGAGGTAAAAAGAAACTGGCAAACATTTATAACAAGCCTACAGCTCCACCTGCTGTCTGAAAATGAGAATACGTGATATTAATATGCTACATTTCATCCTTACCTGACCAAAAAAAGAAAAAAATGTTTTTAAATGTTTTTTTCTACAGTTCTCACTGCTGGAGACCCCTGTGATCTGTGATGTCAGCCCATCCAGTGGAGTGCCTGGTAAGATAAGGGAAACTTTTTTTAATTGCACAAAATGACTTTGAAAAATCCAAAATAATGTCAACAGAGGAGCTTATTATTTGGCTTCAGCCTAGGTTTACACTGATGCGGTCAAAGACAGCTTTTGATCCCCACTAATGATCCACCCATGAGTAAGTTCCTGTGGGCAGAGCAAAATGCATTGGGGGTGTGGCCTGATCGGGGTCCAGGCTGAGACTGCCACTTCGTCACACACAGCGGGTCTTGTTCTGATGTGCGACTCCCGGGACCTTTAGCTTTTATCTACCACTAACGATCAGTAGCTGCAGGGATTGGCTCATGATTATGTGACCACTGTGACAGCCAATCACAGTGGTCACATGATCGTTGTTCCTTCCCGCCCTCATGGGCTTTCAAAGCCTTTTTGACACACGTGCAGATAATTGTTTGATCAATCAGAAGCGAGGGACACAAATTTCACAGCAGCAGATGGCTTTTAACTTAATACATTGATCAAGAGTTTACTAAATTGATCGATTGGAGGTTCTTTGGTTTAGACACGTGCAATTTGTTTCATTTCAAAAAATGTTTTAACTAATTTTGACAAATTCCTTAATTTGGAAACATTCGAATGAATGAAAACCTGTTTACCAAATTTTTCTGAATATTCGTGAATTTGAATATTCGAAATTTCGTCAATTTGAAAGTCCTAAAAGCACGAAAATGTGAAAATCTGAAATAACTAATTATTAAATTATAGGTATTGGGCTTTCCTTTCAAATGTGGCTGTTAGTGAACTAAGAGCCAGTTTACTGTCCTTCAGGCATTTGGGGGCCAGACTGTAGAAAATGCCCCGCATCAGTGCACCATCATTGGTTTTAATGGGAAGAACAGTGCCTCATTGTTAGTACCAATGGGAAGAACAGCGCCCCATTGTTGGTTTAAATGGAAAGAATAGTGCCCTATTGTTAGTACCAATGGGAAGAATAGTGCCCCATTGTTAGTACCAATGGGAAGAACAGTGCCCCATCATTGTTTGTAATGGCCCATTAGAATGTATCAATGGAAAGAATAGTACCCCATTGTTAGTACCATCGGGAATAACAATGCCCCATCATTTGTTGTAATTGGGAGGAATAATGCCCAATTGAAAGTATCAATGGGAAGAATAGCGCCCCATTGTTAGTACCAATGGGAATAACAATTCCCCATAATTGGTTATAATGGAAAGGAATAGTGCCCTATTGTTGGTATCAATGGGAAGAACAATACCCCATCATTGGTTGTAATGGGAAGGAATAGTGCCCCATGGTTGGTACCAATGGGAAGAATAGTGCCCCATTGATGGTGTTAGTAGGGGTAATAGTGCCCCATCATTGGTGTCAATTGGTTGAATAGTGCTCCAAGGGATAGATAAAGGCAAGAAAAGGGCCACATCTGCCCCCTGGGCCACAGTTTTGAGCCCACTGCTGTAAACTGTACAATGCTATGCTGATCCAAGTGTTTTTTTCTTTTTTTCCTGTAGGGGGCGTCATTAAGATTTCTGGCAAACTCATGACTGATCACTTTGAAAACTATGACTTCGATATAGACTACATTGAAGGGTATGGTTGTATTATTTATTTGTCTGTGGTTATTGCTAGGTGATATACTGTGTGTGAGAGAATGTGAACTCCAGGAAAAGTAAAAATTCTCCCTAAGGCCCCTTTCACACTGAGGAGTTTTTCAGGCGTTACAGCACTGAAAATAGCGCTGCTATACCACCTGAAAAACTCCTGCCCAGCCTTCTCAATGTGAAAGCCCGAGGACTTTTACACTGAGGCAATTCGCTGGCAGGAGAGAAAAAAATCTCCTGTCAGCAGCATCTTTGGAGCGGCCGAATCCCGCGGCAATTCCGACGGTATAGCGCCGCTATTTTTAGCGGCGCTATACCGCCACCGCGCCTCCCACCCCAGTGTGAAAGGGGCCTTAGAGGGGGGATGCCACCACAATGCAAGGGTTAAATGCTTGTTCACGTTTAGGGGAAAAGCAGTTTTACCAAGGCTCCTCCGTGCTGAAAGACCGAGGCCTGCAGCCTCTTCTCCCCTATGATCTGTCATACAGATCGAGTCCAAAAGACCTAAATTTAACAGGAGAATGCTAAGGAACAGTCCACTACCAGAAAATAGGGGTACACTGTCTCCCAGAGGAGTGGAGGATTGGGTAGGTAAACTTGCAATTCCTGGCCCTAGACCTAAACTTGCAATTTTAAGTATTACTAAACTCACAACAGTAAAATCAGTCTGTATTTCGAATTTTCAAATTTTTCATTTTCGAAATTTCGAATTTGTAATTTTTCAATTTTCGAATTTCCGAATTTCGAAATTTCCAATTTTCGTATTTCCGAACTTTCGTATTTACGAATTTCGAAAATTCGAAATTGAAAAATTCGAAAATTGAAAAATTTAATTTTTAAATTTTTGAAATTTCTAATTTTAAATTTTCAAAATTTTCATTTTTGAATTTCGAATTTTTCAATTTTCGAAATTTCGTAGTTTTCGTTTTTCCGAATATTTTGGAAATTGAAAAATTCGAAATTTCAAAATTGAAAAATTCGAAAATCGAAGTTTTGAAAATTTAACATTTCGAAAATTTTAAAATTCGAAATTTCGAAAATTTTAAAATTCGAAATTTCGAAAATTTTAAAATCCGAAATGTTTCAATTTTCGAAATTTTTCAATTTTCGAAATTTTTAAATTTTCGAAATTTTTAAATTTTCGAAATTTTTAAATTTTCGAATTTTCGAAATTCGTAAATACGAAAATTTGTAAATACGAAAATTCGAAAATCGAAATTTGAAAAAATCGAAATTCGAAAATTGAAAAATTCGGATTTCGAATTTTTCAATTTTCGAATTTTTCAATTTCCAAAATATTCGGAAATACGAAAATTCGGAACTACGAAATTTTGAAATTGAAAAATTCGAAAATGAAAATTTAGAAAATTGAAAAATTTGAAATTTCGAAAATTTCGAAATTCGAAATTTCGAAAATTAGTAAAGAAAATGTTTTCGTTTCATTAGTTTTTTTTTCGGAAATTCGGAAAATTAGTTTTTTCCGTTTTTTGCTCTTTCGGAAATCCGAAAATTTCCAGAATTTACGGAAAAAGCAAAAAAAAAGAATGAAACTTAAAAACGAAAAAAACGCATTTTTCGAATTTCCCGAATTTACGAAAAAAAACAAAACGAAAATAACAAAGAAAAAAACGATTTTTTTTGGCAGTGCACATGTCTACTCTGCATTGTGTAAAAAGGCTGTTTGATCCTGTCTCCTCTGATCCTCCCCATCTTCCATTGTCCCTAATCTATCTGCTGATAGAACAGAGGATAGGAGACAAGCTGGACATGCTCGTTTTTTTTTTTGGGGGGGGGAGGGTGCACGTGATCAGCACAATGCCAATTAGCACTGTCCAGACAGAGGGTCAAGTGTTCTGCAGCCTGATAGGACAATCAAAGTAGAATGAAAACTCCTCCTACAAGCTTTAACTAGACACTGATAGAAGTCACAAGACTGCTATATACTGCTGATGAGAAAAGGGCCCAGATTCAAGAAGCAATTGCGCCTGTGTAACCATAGGTTACGCAGCGCAATTGCTTACTTGCTCCGGCGTTACGAATGCTCCTGATTCAGGAACATCGTAACGCCGACTGCAGCCTAAAATCTGCGTGGCATAAGGCTCTCATGCCACGCAGATTTTAGGCTGCATTATTGCGTTGACCGCTAGGGGGCGCTCCCATTGTTGCGCGGGCCCTGCGTACGCAAGTTACGTCGTTTCCGTACGGCGTGCTTAGCGTAAGGCTTCTCCTGCTAATAGCAGGCGCAGCCAATGCTAAGGATACCCGACGTTCCCGCATCGCGACGTTCGAATTTTACGTTGTTTGCGTAAGTGAATCGTAAATGGCGCTGGACGCCATTCACGTTCACTTTGAAGCAAATGACGTCCTTGCGACGTCATTTGCCGCAATGCACGTCAGGAAAGTTTCCCGACGGAGCATGCGCTTTACGATCGGCGCGGGAACGCACCTAATTTAAATGATTCCCGCCCCAATTTTGCCGGCGCGCCCTCGCAATTTACGGAGCTACTGCTCCGTGAATCGAGGGCAGCGGCGCAAATTTGCGGGGGCGCAGGGCAAAATCGTTGCCCTGTGCCTCCGCAAAAAAAGAGCAAATCTCTTTGAATCTGGGCCAAGGTATTTAGCAGTTCATGTTTACTAAAACTATTGCATTTCCATGTTTTGTGTACTGTGGGAGACCAAGCTATTAAGTCACAGAAATAGATATACTGATGCTTGGAATAAACGTCTAGCAAAGGTAGTGAGAACAGTCAACAGTACAGTGCCTTAAAAAAAAAAGTATTCATACCCCATTACATTTTCCACATTTTGTCATGTTACAACCAAAAACGTAAATGTATTTTATTGGAATTTTATGTGATAAGTCCTGTACACACGATCGGTCCATCCAATGAAAACGGCCTGATGATCAGTCTTGCCTACACACCATCGGTTAAAAAAAACGATCGTGTCAGAACGCGGTGACGTAAAACACAGCGACGTGCTGAAAAAAAATGAAGTTCAATGCTTCCAAGCATGCATCGACTTGATTCTGAGCATGCGTGGATATTTAACCGATGGACGTGCCTACAATGATCGTTTTTTTTCTATCGGTTAGGTATCCATCGGTTAAATTTAAAACAAGATTGCTTTTTTTTAACCTATGGATAAATAATCGATGGGACCTACACACGATCGGTTTGGTCCGTTGAAAACGGTCCATCAGACCGTTCTCATCGGTTTGACCGATTGTGTGTACGGGGCAATAGACCAACACAAAGTGGCACATAATTGTGAAGTGGAAGGCAAGTGATAAATATTTTTTAATATATTTTTTTTACAAATAAATATGTGAAAAGTGTGGCGTGCCTTTTGTATATAGCCCCCCTGAGTCAATACTTTGTAGAGAGGGACATTTTTGCCTGTTCTTCTTTTCAAAATAGCTCAAGTTCTGTCAGATTGGATGGAGAGCGTCTGTGAACAGCAATTTTCAAGTCTTGTCACAGATTCTCAATTGGATTTAGGTCTGGACTTTGACTGGGCCATTCTAACACATGAATATGCTTTGATCTAAACCATTCCATTGTAGCTCTGGCTGTATGTTTGGGGTCATTGTCCTGCTGAAAGGTGAATCTCCACCCCGGTCTCAAGTCTTTTGTAGAATCGAACAGGTTTTCTTCTAAGATCGCCCTGTGTTTGGCTCCATCCATCTTCCCATCAACTCTGACCAGCTTCCCTGTTCCTGCTGAAGAAAAGCATCCCCACAACACGATGATGCCACCACCATGTTTCACAGTGGGGATGGTGTGTTCAGGGTGATGTGCAGTGTTAGTTTTCCACCACACATGGCAATTTGCTTTTAGGCCAAAAACTAAAAATGTTGGTCTCATCTGACCAGAGCACCTTCTTCTACATGTTTGCTGTGTCCCCCACATGGCTTCTCGCAAACTGAAAACTGGACTTCTTATGGCTTTCTTTCAACAATGTCTTTCTTCTTGCCACTCTTTCATAAAGGCCAGATTTGTGGAGTACATGACTAATAGTTGTCCTGTGGACAGATTCTCCCACCTGAATTGTAGATCTCTGCAGCTCCTCCAGAGTTACCATGGGCCTCTTAGCTGCTTCTCTGATTAATGCTCTCCTTGCCCAGCCTGTCAGTTTAGGTGGACGGCCATGTCTTGGTAGGTTTGCAGTTGTGCCATACTCTTTCCATTTTAGGATGATGAACAGTGCCCCGTGAGATGTTCAAAGATTGAGATATTGTTTTATAACCCGACCCTGCTTTAAACTTCTCCACAACTTTATGTCTGACCTGTCCGGTGTATTCCTTGGCCTTCATGATGCTTCTTGTTCACTAAGGTTCTCTAACAAACCTCTGAGGGCTTCACAGAACAGCTGTATTTATACTGAGATTCAATTATACACAGGTGACTTCTGAAGGCAGTTGTTTCCATAACATTTTAGTAAAGGAAGCTGAATACAAATGCACACCACACTTTTCACATATTTATTTGTAAAAAATTTGGAAAACTATTTATTTTCCTTACACTTACACAATTATGTGCCACTTTGTGTTGGTCTATCACAAAAAATCCCAAAAATTACATTTAAGTTTTTGGTTGTAACATGACAAAATGTGGAAAATTTCAAGGGGTATGGATTCTTTTTTTAAGGCACTGTAAATGGCTTCAAAAATGCTTGGGACAAAAATAAATCTATAATCAATCAAACAAGTTTAAAAATAAAAATACAAAACGTGTATATAAAAAAACAAAGAAAAACGGGCAGACTGAATGGCTCTTTCTCCCGCCTTAATTGTTCTATGTTTCTATACATATAGAACCATATAGACATTGGATAACAATCACTGGCACAGATTCAGTAAGCAATTGCGCCTGCGTAACCATAGTTACGCAGCGCAATTGCTGACTTGCGCCGGCGTAACGAGTTCTCCTGATTCAGAGAACTCGTTACGCCGACTGCAGCCTAAAATCTGCGTGGCATAAGGCTCTTATGCCACGCAGATTTTAGGCTGAATTCTTGCGTTGACCGCTAGGGGGCGCTCCCATTGTGATCAGCGTATAGTATGAAAATTGCATACTAACACCGATTCACAATTGTTGCGCGGGCCCTGCGTACGCAAGTTACGTCGTTTCCGTACGGCGTTCTTAGCGTAAGGCTGCTCCTGCTAATAGCAGGCGCAGCCAATGCTAAGGATACCCATCGTTCCCGCGTTGCGACGTTCGAATTTTACGTCGTTTGCGTAAGTGAATCGTGAATGGTGCTGGACGCCATTCACGTTCACTTTGAAGCAAATGACGTCCTTGCGACGTCATTTGCCGCAATGCACGTCGGGAAAGTTTCCCGACGGAGCATGCGCTTTACGATCGGCCGCCTAATTTAAATGATTCCCGCCCCCGGTGGGATCATTTACATTGCGCGCGCTTACGCCGGGCAATTTTGCCGGCGCGCCCTCGCAATTTACGGAGCTACTGCTCGTTGCCAAAATCGTTGCCCTGCGCCTCCGCAGATAGAGCGCAGATCTCATTGAATCCGGGCCTCTGTGTTCATAGTCTTATCCCCACTTTCTTGTTACATCGGTTGTGCCGGGAGTCTGAATATCATTTTGCAATCCATTGGGCACCAGAGTCAAGCCTAGTACACACCGGTGCAAAATCACACCCTATTGTCAGCAATAAAACTGTGTTCAATGAGGTGCGACGCCGGATTTGCAGTACCGCACTGGTTTGAAAAAGTAGTTCCTTCACTACTCTTGGAAGTTTCAGGTGTGACTTGCATAGACATCTGTGCATGAAATCACATAATTGTCAGCCAAGTCGCACCTGAAGTAGAACTTAAATGCGGCTTTGAAATCATACAATTTCAAGTGAAGTCGCGTGATTTCAACGTATTCACATCGCTTCACTTTTTCCACATTTTGTTATGTTACAGCCATATAAATTCATTATTTTCCTCAACATTCTACAAACAATTCTCCATAATGACAATGTGAGAGTGGTTTGTTTGAAATCTTTGCAAATTTATGAAAAATAAAAAAACAATAAAAATCACATGTACAGAAGTATTCACAGCCTTTGGCTGAGTTCACACTTGTCCGACAAACGGTCCTACATTGGGAGCCTCATGTAGCATGACGTGTGAAAATCAATGTTTGCCTATGAGAGCTGTCTTAACTGGTCCTACACAAGTCGGTCCGACTTTGAAAATGCTCCCTGTACTACTTTTGGTCCTACATTGATCCTACTTCAACCCATTGAATATCATTGAAGTCGGACCAAAGTAGTATCCTGTTCATGAAAGTAGGATGGATGTAGGACCAATGTAGGATAAATGTAGGACCAATGTAGCAGAGCAAAGTAGGATGAAAGTAGTGTAGTAGTGTGAACCCAGCCTCAGCCACAACACTCAAAATTGAGCTCAGGTGCATCCTGTTTCCACTGATCACCCTTGAGATGTTTCTACAACTTGATTGGAGGCCCTCTGTGGTAAATTCAGTTGATTGGACATGATTTGGAAAGGCACACACCTGTCTATATAAGGTCCCACAGTTACCAGTGCATGTCAGAGCACAAACCAAGCCATGAAGTCCAAGGAATTGTCTGTAGACCGGATTGTATTGAGGCACAGATCTGGTGAAGGGTACAGAAACATTTCTGCATCATTGAAGGTCCCAATGAGCACAGTGGTCTCCATCATTCGTAAATGGAAGAAGTTTAACCACCAGAACTCTTTGTAGAGTGGGCCCCCCAGCCAAACTGAGTGTTTGGGGGAGAAGGGCCTTAGTCGGGGAGGTGACCAAGAACCCGATGGTCACTCTGACAGAGCTCCAGCGTTTCTCTGTGGAGAGAGGAAAACCTTCCAGAAGAAAAACCTTCTCTGCAGCTCTCCACCAATCAGGCCTGTGTAGTAGAGTGGCCAGACGCGAGCCACTCCTCAGTAAAAGTCACATGACAGCCCACCTGGAGTTTGCCAAAAGGCACCTGAAGGACTCTCAGACCATGAGAATCAAAATTATCTGGTCTAATGAAACAAATATTGAGCTCCTTGGCCTGAATGGCAAGCGTCATGTCTGGAGAATACCAGGCACCACTCATCACCTGGCCAATACCATCCCTACAGTGAAGCATGGTGGTGGCAGCATCATGCTGTGGAGATGTATTTCAGCGGCAGGAACTGGCCTAAGTACACAGCCAAGAAAACAAAGGAGTGGTTACGGGACAACTCTGTGAATGTCCTAGAGTGGCCCAGCCAGAGCCCAGACTTGAACCCGAATGAACATCTCTGGAGAGATCTGAAAATGTCTGTGCACCGACGATCTCCATCCAACCTGATAGAGCTTGAAACGTCCTGCAAAGAAGAATGGAAGAAACTGCCCAAAAATAGGTGCACCAAGCTTGTAGCATCATACTCAAAAAGACTTGAGGCTGTAATTGGTGCCAAAGGTGCTTCAACAAAGTATTGCGCAAAGGCTGTGAATACTTATACTTATATACATGGGAATTTATGTTTTAATTTTAAATACATTTGTAAAGATTTCAAACAAAGTTATTTCAAGTTGTCATTATGAGGTATTATTTGTAGAATTTTTAGGAAAATAATGAATTGAATCCATTTTGGTATAAGGCTGTAAAGCAACAAAATGTGGAAAAAGTGAAGCCCTGTGAATACTTTCCAGATGCACTGTGTATGTATATATATATATATATATATATATATATATATATATATATATATATATATATATATATATATATACACAGTATATATATATATATATATTTATATATATATATATATATATATATATATATATACACAGTATATATATATATATATATATATATATATATATATATATATATATATATATATATATATATATATATATATATATATCTACTGTATATCTCTATGTGTGTGTGTGTTATGCAATATATATAATATTCAATAACAGAATATGTGTGTGTCCTTCAGCCCTGTGATTATGAAATCTGAACGGGATGGATGGTCCTCACTCTGCTCGTTAGCAGACAAGATCTCTGACAGTATGTAAGTTATACAGGAATTTTCTAAATTAAATGCAAAACACAAAGGGGTAGATTCAGAGAGAAGATACGACGGCGTATCTCCTGATACACCGTCGTATCTTTGAGTCTGGCCGGTTGTATCTATGCGCCTGATTCATAGAATCAGATACGCCTAGATTTGACTAAGATCCAACCGACGTAAGTCTCTTACGCTGTCGGATCTTAACTGCATATTTACGCTGGCCTCTAGGGGCGTGTACGCCGATTTACGCCTATAATATGTAAATCAGCTAGATACGCGAATTCACGAACGTACGCCCGGCCGACGCAGTACATTTACGACGTTTCCGTAAGGCTTTTCCCGGCGTATAGTAACCCCTGCTATATGAGGCGTATCCTATGTTAAGTATGGCCGCCATTCCCGCGTCGAATTTTAAAAAGTTACTTTGTTTGCGTAAGTCGTCCGTGAATGGGGCTGGACGTCATTTACTTTCACGTCAAATCCAATGACGTCCTTGCGGAGCAATGCACACTGGGAAATTCCATGGACGCCGCATGCGCCGTTCGGGAAAAACTTCAATCACGTCAGGTCAAGCCTGATTTAAATAACACACGCCCACCTCTTCAGAATTTGAATTAGGCGGGCTTACGCCAGGCTATTTACGCTACGCCGCCGCAACTTTCTTTTAAGAATACGGCACTTGCCTGTAAAAGTTGCGGCGGCGTAACGTAAATAGGATACGTTACGCCCGCACAAAGAAGCGCCATTCTACCTGAATCTACCCCAAAGACAACATTGCAGCTACAGCCGGCCATGTGAGTTTGAGAATCCAAAATCCTAAAATGTACATGTTTGTGAGGACCAACATGTTAAAGCTGAACTCCTCCATTCAGTCTTGCACATATGTACAGGCTCCTTTCCTGTACTGTAATTGCTTACACAGATTTCACTGCACACTGTGAGCTTCTCATAATGTGCATTAGAAGCTGCAGAAAGTCCGATAATGCCCACCTCATTTCCAGGCTGGAGAACATCCAGCATCATCTAGCGCTTTTCTCCCCAAACTGACTGTCCATGGTCCGCTCCTTTTATTCATTGGATTTCAATTCTTTCAATCACAGAGCCTTAACATCAGTGTACATGCAAATACATACTTGCCAATTGTCCCAAATTTCCCGGGACATTCCCGGGATTTAGACCTTTGTCCCGGTCCTACTATTTCCCAGGAAATCGTTTTTTACCCGGCTAGAGGCCGTGTCCGGCACTGGTAAAATGTCTCCGCCGGCCACCATTTTACTGAAGACCAGTTATCCTGAGGAAGAAAGAAGAGGCGTAACCCAGGCCCCACCTCTTGTTTCTTCCCTTCGGCTGGTCTCTGTAAGAAATGCAGCCTACCTATGGATGTTCACTCCTCTAGACTGGCATCCACCTATCAAGGTATTTTAATGTTTGCATAACTCCATGACCATTGCTTATATCAGGGCTGTGGGCTCCTAAGAGGAGTACCGAGGCAGAGAGCTGTAGGTACCCTGCTGTCCCCTCCCATCAGCCATGATCTGCCAGAATTACAAAGAGAAGCGCAGAGAACAGAAAAGGTTTATTTAAAATTATTGGGCAGGAAAGGAGGAACTGGGGAAGCAAATACAGTTGAACCTCGGATTACGAGCATAATTTGTTCCAGGAGTATGCTCGTAATCCAAAGCACACGCATATCAAAGCGAGTTTTCCCATTGAAGTCAATGGAAACAAAAATAATTCGTTCCGCATTGACTTCAATGGGATGTAATACCGAATGTGGCCAGAGGTGGGGGGGGGGGCACCAGAGAGCGTGTGAAAATGGGCAAAAAGGCCAGAGGACACTTCGGCTTGTTTCCTACGTCCCCGTACCTCAGGCCAAATGAGGTACTGCAGGCCAATGTTCTGCTTTTCTCGGCTCCTGTGCCCCCGTACCTCAGGCCAAATGTGGTACTGCAGGCCTATTTTTTCGGCTCTGCTCGGATTTAGCGCCCCTGTATCTCAGGCCAAATGAGGTACTGCAGGCCTACTTAGCTTGAATTCTGCTTGTCTTGTGAGTCAACACTCTCAAACCGAGTCAGAATTAAAAAAAAGGTTGCTCGCAAATCAAAACGTTCTCAAACCAAGTCACTGTTTAAACTGAGGTTCCACTGTATACTATCAGATTAAAGTTCATCTTTAAATTAGCCTTGTGTCTTACCAGTAGACCCTCTAGTGATTGATATATATATTTCCATTGGTGCATGCAGCAATGTGCCTGTCGAATACCAATGTGCCTTTGCTGTGCCTTGGAGACTTCCTATGAAAATGTTGTTTTAGAACATCAAGCATAAGCCTCCCACTTTCACAGCCACAATATGTGTGCCTCCCTGGGAATCCCCAGCATAGATGAAACACTGCTATTATGGGTAAGATCAGCAAACGAAAAGGCAAGAGAAGCTCTCTTGGTGTAATCTGCATAATATAAATCTGGTGACTTTATATAAAGGGCATATCATAAAATATAATCTTCTAGATTGTAAGCTCTAAGGAGCAGGGCCCTCTCATTGCTCTTTTATTAAATTGTATGGTAACTGTACTGTCTTCCCCCTTTTTGTAAAGCACTGCAAAAAGGGTTGGCACTATAGAAATCCTGTTTAATATAATATATATATAAAAAAAAAATTGAATTAAACATAAGATTTTACTTTTTTTTTTTTTTTTTTTTTTTAAATAATTTTTATTAAGTTTTGAGAGACATACAAAAGGAAAAGGATACATATAGGGTGATGGCAGGCGTACCGAACATGGTACAATTAGATTACATACATCATACAAAGGTGCTTTACACAGCTTCTGGAAACATAGGAAAATACATTCCGCAGGTCAACATGTTTGCAGAGGGTATACCCAATCGGGTAATATTAGGGGAGGGGGTAGGTGGGGTTGACCTGCAGGTATAAAGCACGAGTCGACCTTGGACCCACCAGGTGTGCATGTAAAGAGGAAAACCACATAGGAACAAACAAATAACGCATGGTTAAAGCTTTACAAAAGAACAATCAACTCTGGATGGATCTTGCTCATTGGTGAGGGCCAAAGAAATACCGTGGGATCTAAGGATGTATATAAGCGGCCTATTCGAAAATACTCTGAAGGGAGGGGGGGGGGCACTCAGGGGGGGTGGGGTGTTGTGGCGACTCAAGGAATGATCCTCATGGTGAACTGTTCCTCCTAGGTCTGGACGGTGGGGGGGATCTGAAAAAAGAGAAGGTGTATTGACCAAAATTAGAGCATTCCTCCGCAGATAGCGTAGCTTGCATAAAGAGTTCCCATGTTGCCATACTTTTTTTATAAGCAAATTTAGTAGTCCATTTATAAAATGGTGGTATGGACTTATTGTGACAATACTGCTAAAATAATAATAAAAAATAATAATAAAAAATACAAAAAGGCATTTAAAAAAGCACATTGGTGTGATTTTGGTCTTCAAAGCGTGGGGAGTGCACTTGAAATGAAGGTTATGTAAAATGCTCCATACCACTGCCTACATTTTATTAATGGACTGCAGATGTAGGTCATTGCGTGGAGTAACGTTGTGGTGTATGGCGGAGAGTAGAGCAATATCTATTCTCAGTTATAAGCTGGCCCCTATGTTTTAGTGTGCTCACTGCAACTAAATCACACTGTAATAAAGTAACTCTGTTGTAAGCCGTTTATTGCTTCCTCACTCGTATCACAGCTCTCTAGTAATCTCTCGATAGCAACTGTGAAAACTTCAATTTACCGTCATTCTCTTTCACTTCCCTTCTTTCCGCTTAAGCTGGAATTGTTTTTTTTCCCCCTACTATTGGTATAGGGATAATTGTACATTGTATTCAGGCTGATCCAAAACATGATGGTAATTGGGGTTTTTACTAATGTAGCACCCTCTGTGTGCTAGAGTTAGTGTAGGAAAATTTGGATTGGCTAAGAGGCAGGCCTGGCTTGAATCTGGGTCAGGGCTGAGTGACTCAGGGAGGCTGGATGACTCAGCATGCAGCATCTCTGGTACCTCCCCCTGATTTCTGGAACCTTAGAGAAGCTTCCAGAAGTAGCGGATGGAAACTAGGAGGAGCTGCTTGGCATATATTTTTGGGCTGACAGGGGGTAGGCCCCTCATAAATGGGCATGAGTCGTGCCAGCACCCCAAATGCCTCTGAACTCGAGTTTACCAGCGTCTCGTGTGCATGGGGCCGGTCTCATCTCTTCATTTAACCACTTCATTACTGGGCACTTAAACCCCCTTCGTGCCCAGACCAATTTTCAGCTTTCAGCGCTGACGCATTTTGAATGACAATTGCGCAGTCATACAATGCTGTACACAAATTATATTTTTATCATTTTTTTCCCACAAATAGAGCTTTCTTTTGGTGGTATTTGATCACCTTTGCGGTTTTTATTTTTTGAGCTATATACAAAAAAAAGACAGAAAATTAAAAAAAAATAATAATAATTTTTTACTTTTTGTTATAATAATATCCCCAATTTTTTTTTTTAAATGTTTTCCTCGGTTTAGGCCAGAACATATTCTATTACATATTTTTGTTAAAAAAAATCGCAATAAGCGTATATTGATTGGTTTGCACAAAAGTTATAGCGCCTACAAAATAGGGGATAGATTTATGATTTTCTTTTACATTTTTTACTAGTAGTGGCGGCGATCTGTGATATATTTTTTTTGTCAGGCCTGCGATATTGCGGGGGACATATCGGACACTTTTGACACAATTTTGGGACCATTCACATTTATACAGCGATCAGTGCTATAAAAATGCACTTATTACTGTATAAATGTGACTGGCAGGGAAGGGGTTAACACTAGGGGGTGAGGAAGGGGTTAAATGTATTCCCTGGGTGTGTTCTAACTGTGGGGGGAGGGGGACTGACTGGGGGAGGTGACCGATGCTGTGTCCCTATGTACAAGGGACACAGCATCGGTCTCCTCTCTCCCTGACAGGACATGGAGCTCTGCGTTTACACACAGAGCTCCACGTCCTGGCGCACATCGCGGCCGCCAGGCACACACATTGGCCTCCCAGCGATGCGCCGGGCACAGTGTTTCCCCGCTGCGCGCCTCCAGTGGCGCGTGCGGGGAATGTAAATAGCAGGACGTTCACCCGGCACCTGAGAGCCGCGCTGTGGACGTCTATAGCGCGGGTCTCAAGTGGTTAACATACATGGACTACATTTGTATTTGTTTCTAGTGCTGCATATGGACTTTTATGTGACAGACCAACACAAAGTGGCACATAATTGTAAAGTGAAAGGAAAATGATAAAATGTTTTTTTCAAAATTAAAAAAATCAAAAAAAATCTGAAAAGTGTGGGTGAACATTTGTATTCAGCCCCCTTTACTCTGATGCCCCTAACTAAAATCTAAGGCAGGGGTCGCCAAACTTTTTAAAGAAAGGGCCAGTTTATTTAGGAGGGCCAAATTGTTGCCAGCGGGAGCAGAAAATATCAGGGGCCCAGCATCAGTGAGAATAAATATGGCCTCAGAGTTGGTGGTAAATAGAAGGAGTAATGCCCCTAATAGTAAGAGGAATTATATCTCATCATCAGTATCGGTGAGAAATATTGCTCCATTGTTCGTGTCAGTGGGAGGAATAGTGCCCCAAGGGCCAGATAACTGTTAGCAAAGGGCCACATCTGGCCCTCGGGCCGCAGTTTGGAGATCCCTTATCTAAGGGAACCAATTGTCTTTAGAAGTCACCTAGAGTCCACCTGTGTTTTACTCTCAGTTTAACTACAGCTGTTCTGTGAAGCCCTCAGAGGTTTGTTCGCGAACCTTAAAGTTAAAGCAGGGTTAAGTTATAAAAAAATATTCCAAGCTTTGAACATCTCACATGGCTCTGTTCAATCCATCATCTGAAAATAGAAAGAGTATGGCACAAGAGCAAACCAACCAAGACATGGCCGCCCACCTAAACTGACCGGGCCGGGCAAGGAGATCATTCATCAGAGAAGAAGCCAAGATGCCCAGGATAACGCAAGGAGCTGCAGAGATCCACAGCTCAGGTGGGAGAATCTGTCCACAGCAGTGATCATTAAGATAACATAGCAAGATAACTGAAATACATTACAGGTGATATCATTTGCTGCTCAGTGATTGCAGTATTCTAGTCTGTATCTTGCCAAGGTAATACATAAAACCTGGCCTGTTAGTGGGCCCTGAGGACAGGGCTGATGACCACTGGTCCACAGGACAACTATTAGTCATGAACTCCACAAATCTGATCTTTATAGAAGAGTGACACGAAGAAAGACATTGGTGAAAGAAAACCATAGGAAGTCCTGTTTGCAGTTTGTGAGAAGCCATGTGGGGGACACTACAAACACTTTTTGGCCCAAAAGCAAAATGCTATGTGTGGCAGAAAACTAACATTACACATCACCCTGAACACACCATCCCCACCGTGAAACGTGGTGGTGGCAGCATCATGTTGTGGGAATGCTTTTCTTCAGCAGAGACAGGGAAGCTGGTCAGAGTTGATGGGAAGATGGATGGAGACAAATACAGGACAATCTTATGCCGCGTACGCACGACCGTTTTTAATGGTCTAGAAAAAAAACAATGTTTTTTTCAACCCGATTATTGTTAAGCCGGCCTTGCTACACACGATCGTGAAAAAAAAATGCTCTAGCAAAGCGTGGTGACGTACAACGGCACTATAAAGGGGAAGTTCCATTTAGATGGCGCCACCCTTTGGGCTGCTTTTGCTGATTTCGTGTTAGTAAAAGTTTGGTGAGAGACGATTCGCGCTTTTCAGTCTTCGTGCTTTTCAGTCTGTTACAGCGTGACGAATGTGCTATCTCCATTACAAATGCTAGTTTTACCAGAACGAGCACTTCCGTCTCATAACTTGCTTCTGAGCATGCACGTTTTTTTCACGTCGTTAAAGCCTACACACAACGCTTTTTTACGACGTTAAAAACAACAACGTTAAAAACGACGTGGAAATTTAGAGCATGTTCTCAATTTTTAATGGCCATTTTTAACGTCGTGAAAAATGCTCTGGAGCCCAGACACAATCTTTTAATGCCATTAAAAAAAAAAAACATTTTTTACATCGCGAAAAACGGTTGTGTGTATGCGGCATTAGAAGAAAACCTGTTAGAGTCTGCAAAAGCCTTGAGACTGGGGCAGAGGTTCACCTTCCAGCAGGACAACGACCCTAAACATACAGCCAGAGCTACAATGGAATGGTTTAGATCAGGGGTCTCCAAACTGCGGCCCAAGGGCCTTATGTGGCCCTTTGCTAGCCTTCATCTGGCCCTTGGGGCAGTATGTCTCCCAGTGATATGAGGCACCAGGGCGGGCCCTACCATGGGACCCGATGGTACCATTGTACCAGGCAGCACTTTCAGGGGGGCAGCAAATTTCCTGCCTGCACGCCATCCCATTCCGCCAGCTCCACTCTTCACTCCACTGTTAGGCTAATTGCCGCCTGATCGCTCCTCCCGTTCCGTTCTTCGCTCCACTGTGAGGTTAATTGCATGAATAGAGCCATAACAGGTCCTTTTTATACTCCTACATACATGTATAGAGCCATGATAGGTTCACTTTAGTTATCATGATATAAAATAATGGATGTGGGGGCATTTTGGTGGGCGTAATTTTTTTTTGGGGGGGGCAGCATTTCATTCTTGGTACCAGGCAGCACAATGTCTTGGGCCGGCACTGTGAGGCACTATTCCTCCCAATAGCACTAACAATGGGGCAATATTTTTTAGACTAATAGCAATGATGGAGCACTATTCCTCCTCCTACTGCCCACCAACACTGGGGCCACGTTTATTCTCACTGATGCTCGGCCCTGGGGCATTTTCTACCCCAACTGGTCAGAATCCAGCCCCCCTCACGTCGGAAAGACTGTAAACTGGCCCTTAGCTTTAAAAGTATGGAGACCCCTGGTTTAGATCAAAGCATATTCATGTGTTAGAATGGGCCAGTCACAGTCCAGACCTAAATCCAATTGAAAATCTGTGGCAAGACTTGAAAATTGCTGTTCACAGACGTTCTCCATCCAATCTGACAGAACTTGAGCTATTTTGTAAAGAAGAATGGGCATAAATGTCCGTCTCTAGATGTACAAAGCTGGTAGAGACATCCCCAAAAAGACTTGCAGCTGTAATCGCAGAGAAAGGGGGTTCTACAAAGTATTGACTCCGGGGGGCTGAATACAAATGTACCCCACACTTTTCAAACCATTTATCATTTTCCTTCCACTTCACAATTATGTGCCACTTTGTGTTGGTCTATCACATAAAATGCCACTGCACAGGAACACATGGGAATGTGTGCCGGGTTCCCTTGCAATCCTGGTGTGAACCGGCCCTCAATGTGTCAGTGATTACAGAGCTGCCTTTCTTTGTATCTTTTATGTCTACCCGGAGTTCAGTTTTAAAACAGAAATATATAGATCAGTCACTAGAGGGAGCTCTCAGTTGCCCAGTACACTCTTTCAATAGCTACACTCATAGGCTTACATTGTGAGATGGAGCAGTAATGTACAACCGTTGTGTAGCACGGTGGATCAAGAAGCGCAGACTGCACATGTAATAAACACATATGCTCTGCCCCCATGTACATATACTTTATAATTACAAAAGGTGCTTAAAAAATAAGACAAATTGTTAAGATATTTACACCAATTTGTTCTCTTTCAAGTTTATATGAACATAAATAAAATATTGAAATGTCTTTACTTCATACTAACTTCATACTACACAAAGCATGTGTAATCTCTGGATATACTCTGTAACACTGCAGTATTTTTGTCTTTTCTAGATACCCCATACATGTAGAACGCGGGAATGGAACCTTGCAATGCAGGACGGAAGGGAATTATATTGGTGAGCAGATATATGTTTTGTGTCGTACACCCGACAAGAAAACAGTGGATTTTTTTCCAATGGAATCTTGGCTCAAACTTGTCTTGCATACACACGGTCACACCAAATTCCGACCGTCAAGAACGCGGTGACGTACAACACTACAACGAGCCGAGAAAAAGTTCAATGCTTCCGAGCATGCGTCGACTTGATTCCGAGCATGCATGGTTTTTGGTGCGTCGGAATTGCATACAGACGCAAAATAACTTTTTTCTTGTTGGAAAATTTGAGAACCGGCTCTCAAATTTTTCTTGGCGGAAATTCCGACAGAAAAAGCCTACACACGGTCGGAATTCCCGGCCAAAAGCTCACATTGGACTTTTCTTTTCGGAATTTCCGATCGTGTGTACACAGCCTTCTTGTTTCTTTTTAACATTAATGGCAAATTTAAGTAAATGTGAACCTTCGCCTTGTAAAACAACCCATTCAGTTTACAATAGAAATGAAAGGCAAAACATATACACACACATACACTATATTGTCAAAAGTATTGGGACACATACCATTACACACGCATGAACTTTAATGGCATCCCAGTCTAAGTCTTTAGGGTTCAATATTGAGTTGGCCCACCCTTTGTAACTATAACAGCTTCAGCTCTTCTGGGAAGGCTTTCCACAAGGTTTAGGAATGTGTCTATGGGAAAGTTTGACCATTCTTCCAGAAGCACATTTGTGAGGTCAGGCACTGAAGGCTTGGCACGCAGTCTCCGCTCTAATTCGTCCCAAAGGTATTCTATTGGGTTGAGGTCAGGAGAGTCAAGTTCCTCCACCCCAAACTCGCTCAACCACGTCTTTATGGACCTTGCTCTGTGCATTGGTCCACATCATTTGGTGGAGGGGGCATTATGGTGTGGTGTTGTTTTTCAGGGGGTTGGACTTGGCCCCTTAGTTCCAGTGAAGGGAACTCTTAAGGTGTCAGCATACCAAGACATTTTGGACAATTTCATGTTCCCAACTTTGTGGGAACAGTTTGGGGATGGCCCCTTCCTGTTCCAACATGGAACTTGACTGCCTGCACAGTCCTGACCTCAACCCAATAGAACACCGTTGGGATGAACTAAAGCAGAGACTGCAGGCCTTCTCATCCACATCAGTGCCTGACCTCACAAATGCTGTTCTGGAAGAATAGTAAAACATTCCCATAGACACACTCCTAAACCTTTTATACAGCCTTCCTAGAAGAGTTGAAGCTGTGATAGCTGCAAATGGTGGGCCAACTCAAAATCGAACCCTACGGACTAAGACTGGGATTCCATTAAAGTTCATGTACGTGTAACGGCAGGTGTCCCGATACTTTTTCTAATGCCTCGTACACACGATCAGTTTTCCTGACAGGAAAAGTGTGATATGAGGTTTTTGTCAGGAATTCAGAACATGTGTATGCTCCATCATACTTTTCCTATCAGTTTTCCTGCCAAGAAAAGATTGAGAGCAGGAACTCAATTTTCATGAAAGGGAAAATTTCCTATCGCGAATCGCGTTTGTCTGTATACAATTACGACGCGCAAAAAAAACGTGCATGCTCAGAATCAAGCAGAAGAGCCGAACTGCCTATTGAACTTCATTGATCTCGGCTCGTTGTACGTGACGTACGTCACCGCGTTCTTGACGTTCGGAATTTCAGCCAAGATTTGAGTGACCGTGTGTACGCAAGACAAATTGCAGCCGTTTTTCTGACGGAAAAACTGATCGTGTGTACGAGGCAATAGAGAATGTGCATTAGTCCTTGGTGATCTGTTTTTTAATTTTGTTGCTTTCAGTTTTTTTTTAAGCTTGCGCTAACCAATATATTTTGTCTCTTATAGGATCCCAGAATTTGACTTTTTCTGTATTCAATAAAGGAAGGTATGTTGTCTTTCTACAGGCTTCTTCTAATGTCCGTCTGATGGTTTACTTCTCCTGCTGTACTTCTCTGCCACCATGATGGATATAAGCTCTGCAGTTCTCATAGAACCCGGTAGTGAAGTCATGTCTTCCCCTCGCTCTCCTCCTGGCTATGTAAAAAATGAGCTGTGTGTTTTGTGAATGGCCAGGAGGAGAGTGATGCAAAGATATGAATGTGGTAAATGGAAAATGTAGCGCAAAAAAGTTGAGTAAGCTAATTTCTAATAATCAAACACATAGGCGATCACAACTCTGAGAATAGCAGCCGCAGGTGGTCCTGTGCCTTCCTTTATTATATCCCCTCAATCACGGATAAAAGACATTAATGGATTGTTCTTTAACCCAATTATTGGTATATTAGGCATTTATAGCTGGCTGGACTATGTGCGCCAGAATCTAATTCACGTTTATCTCATTATGGAGCCCTCCTGTCAGCTTATGCTGATGACCTCCTATTTGGAAAGTTTGGGTAGACAACCCCACATGGGCGTATCCTTTCACACTACAATGTTTGTATTGGTGAACATTTCCCAACTCAACCTCTACATGGCATTGTTGTATCACGCATGCCATAGGTCATATATGTCAAAAGTCAAACTATCGTTGACCTTTGTTGCAGAATTGCTGAACTTGGTTACAGAATTCTTGTAACAACGGGAGTATCTAACTGACAACTGACTGACATTTGCCCACCAACTATAGTATCCATGTTCCCATTATATTAGAGGAAAATCACAAAACACACACACACACATATATATATATATATATATATATATATATATATATATATATATATATATATATATATATATATATTGTGACAGGAAGTCAGGTAAATCTGTGGGTGTTGTCACAGACGGGACATACATTTCTGCCTTGTTTAGACAATACACCAATTGTTATTAGGCGTCTGCTGCAAAAGTAGCCAGAAAAGGTCTAAGGGCGTTGGAAAACTTCAGCTGTTCAGAATGAGGCAATTAAGGCCTCTATAAGTAATCCAGAGGATTACCACTGATTTTCTGCATCCTGAGGCTTTCTGAGTGAAGGAGAGCAGTAGCTGAAAGTCTTCTGAGGAGGTGAGGAGGTGATTGATTTTTCTGTATATATATATTCAGTATGTACCTTGTGTGTTGTTAATAATCCATTTATGTTACTATATGTTGTACTGTACAGTTGTACAAAATATGTTGGCACTTTGTAAAAAATAAAAAAGTGACCTTCTCCTGTCTATTTTCCTCTGAACAGGTCCATAGTGAACAAAGACTCCTGGCACATCAGTGCTAAACAGGAACTCTTCCTCTATCAAACACACTCAGGTACAGTGCCGTCTGCAAATCTATCACAGATATATGGTATCATTTATACAATTTAATTGAAAGCTGAACTCCAGGCATAAAAAAAATTGTTTTACTGCTTCCATACCAAGCGAATTCCGTCATTTCTCGCCTACATGTAAATATCATTTTTTTTTTGCTTGAAAATTGCTCAGAATCCCCAAACATTATATATGTTTTCTTAGCAGAGACAATAGGGAATAAAATGGCGGTTGTTGCAACTTTTTATGTCACACGGTATTTGCGCAGCATTTTCATGAATTAAAACACAAACAAAACAGTAAAGTTAGCCTGCTTTTTTTGTATAATGTGAAAGATGATGTTACACCGAGTAAATAAATACCTAACACGTCATGCTTTAAAATTGCGCACACTCATGGAATGACGCCAAACTTTGACACTTAAAAATCTCCATAGGCTACGATTTAAAAGCTACAGCTTGCACGTTGGACAAAAATGATTGAATAGTGTATGGTTGGGTTTACAGCAGCCATTTTTTAGGTTTTGTCAAGTTTTTATTTCTGTCTCTGACTGTTTTGCTTTGTCTTTTAGGGTTACTTTGCAGTAAAAGCAAGGAAACATAAAAATAAAAAAACCTTTGTGGTGTATTAATGCTTTACTAAACAAAAAAATGCTGCAAATACGATTGAACGAAAAACAATTCATGGCATACAAAGTATCACAAAATATGCATACAATATACACATGCACAAGCTATCTCTCCTTCCCAGCAAATTAGCATGGATAATGTATGCAAGAGGGATACACTACAAAGTTACTTAACTTAGGTTGTTCTTAGTGTCATCCCTAGGTAAATAGCTAGATTCAGAGAGAGTTAGGCCAGCGTATCAGTAGATACGCCGACCTAACTCGGAATCTGCGCCGTCCTAAGTTTAAGTGTATTCTCAAACTGAGATACACTTAAACCTAGCTAAGATACGACAGCCTGCGCCGTCGTATCTTAGGGTGCAATATTTAGGCTGGCCGCTAGGTGGTGCTTCCGTTGAGTTCGGCATAGAATATGTAAATGACTAGATACGCCTATTCACGAACGTACGTGCGTCCATCACAGTAAAGATACGCCATTTACGTAAGGCGTTTTCAGGCGTAAAGTTATTCCATCAAATAGCTGGACTAGTCAATGTTAAGTATGGCCGTCGTTCCCGCGTCGAAATTTGAAAATTTTACGTCGTTTGCGTAAGTCGTCCAAGAATAGGGCTGGACATGCTCCGTTTTTAAATTCCCGTCGTGCTTTGCGCGCAGTGAAGTAATTTTTTCGAACGGCGATGCACGTAGCATACTTTCGTATTCCCGGACGTCTTACGCAAACGACGTTGATTTTTAAATTTAGACGCGGGAACGACGGCCATACTTTATACAGCAATACGTTTGCTGTGTAAAGTTAAGGCACCAAAAACGACGACTAACTTTGCGACCGGAAACTAGACTAGCGGCGACGTAGCGAACGCGAAAATCCATGGTGGATTGCCGTAACTCCTAATTTGCATACCCGACGCTGGTTTACGACGCAAACTCCCCCCAGCGGCGGCCGCGGTACTGCATCCTAAGATCCGACAGTGTAAAACAATTACACCTGTCGGATCTTAGGGATATTTATGCGTAACTGATTCTATGAATCAGTCGCATAGATACTCTGAGAGATACGACGGAGTATCTGAGATACTCCGTCGTATCTCCTTTGTGAATCTGGCCCACAGTACTTGCCTCTCTGACTTAAGGCGGTGTAGTGTAAATACGATACGCCGCCTTAAAGTTGCGGCGCTCTCTGTGAATCTACCTAAAAGTTCCTATTTTCAGTCTTTTATGATGGAGTTATCTTCCAGAAACTCTTTCAAATGGCGTCTTGCTTCTTGAGGGCTGCAAAACTTCTTCTGCCTACTTTGTTCAGCACATGGCTATGCCCAAATCCATGGTTGCCCCCCCCCCCCCCACACACACACACACACACACACTTCTTGCCAACCTCACTTACTATAGCGTGAACTAGACCAACAAGTTTATTAGCCTCTAAATAGGGGAGGCCTAGCTTATAAAAACAATACATAGTCATCATTCCATATATTTATGCAAACAAAATCTCTAAAATAGCCATAGTGGCACACTGACCCCACTGGGGACATTTTCCCTAGTTTCCTGTCTCATGTAAAGTGCAAGCATCACTGGGACAGGAAGACACATACACCAATAGTAATACATTGTCAAAAGTTCTAACCCTTTTCTTACAGGTCTAGATGAATTCCTAAGGCAGGCAGGTTGCAGTCTTTGGCTAGGGTGGCTAGGGCACTGTAGTACTATTCATTAGGGCCCTCAGCCTTGATGGAAGCAGTGGGCTGTGTCTTGGAAGTAGTTGTGATAACTGACAGTGCCTTGATGGGTGGGCTGTGTAGGAAGTGACAGGTGAGCAGAGAACTCCCTTGTCCTTCCAGTGGCATTGACCAGGTAAGCAGAACACAGTGGATAATGCCCACCTGTGAGGTTGGGTTTCAGTGATTGATAGAGTTGAATATCAATTATATGTGTGTGGGCACTGACAACCAGGTTGGGCAGGAAGTGATGTATTGGGCCTGCAGGAGCCTATAGTGTATACAGTGAGAAGCTCACAGCATTTGCAGGGACATGAGAATAATACATTTTATTATAGGACAGGAACCTGAACAGTTGGGCACGTTTAAAGGTCAGAGTTCAACTTTACGTTCTGTATAGTTTACCTGAAATGGCTGGAAACTTAGAAACCTAGATTGTAGAAAGAATTGACCTAAGCTGGACACCAGAAGACAAATTCCCACTTTAGAATTAGATTAGTGTATCTGCAGCCAAAACATTGTTTTTTTTCCGTTAGTTTTCCATTGGGGAGATTTTACCTCACTTCCTGTTCTGATGACCATGTTATCAGTGTAGCAGGAAGTGAGGTGAAATCCCTCCAAAAGGGATACAGATTGTTATTAAATACCCAACAGAGGTTCTAGCTTTCCCCTAATACTACATAGTTGCATAGTAGGTGAGGTTGAAAAAAGTCTATCAAGTCCAACCTATGTGTGTGATTATATGTCAGTATTACGTTGTATATCCCTGTATGATGTGGTCGTTCAGGTGCTTATCTAATAGTTTCCTGAAACCATCAATGCTCCTCACTGAGGCCACCACCTGTGGAAGGGAATTCCACATCCTTGCTGGTCTTACAGTAAAGAACCCTCTACATAGTTTATGGTTAAACCTCTTTTCGTCGAAAAAGTTTTATCCCTATTGTGGGGTCACCGATACGGCATTTGTAAATTTGTAAATTGAAATCATATCCCCTCTCAGGTGTCTCTTCTTCCAGAGAGAATAAGTTCAGTGCTCGCAACCTTTCCTCATAACTAATATCCTTCAGACCCTTTATTAGCTTTGTTGCCTATTTTAGTACTCTCTCCATTTCCAGTATATCCTTCCTGAGGACTGGTGCCCAGAACTGGACAGCATACTCTAGGTGCGGCCGGACCAGAGTCTTGTAGAGCGGAAGAATTATTATTTTATCTCTGGAGTTAATCCCCTTTTTAATGCATGCCAATATTCTGTTTGCTTTGTTAGCAGCAGCTTGGCATGCCATTGCTGAGCCTATCATCTACTAGGACCCCCAGGTCCTTTTCCATCCTAGAAAAGGTTTTTATTGTCAGTATGTCCTTTTTAAGGAGACATTTTTTTCTGGGGCAGGAGGGAAGTGAGGAAAAATCTTTTAAATGGGTCACAGATACCAATAAAAAAATCCAACCGGGGTTCTAACAATTCACTACTTTATCCAAAACTGGAGATACTGTTGGTGGAAACAGCTCTGCAAATAGAGTTTGTGTGGTTTTAGTGCCACCTAGTGGCCCAAGTTGCCTCTTGATGCTTTTTGGCCAGTGCAACTTCTAGGTCAGGACAGATCTGGAATTACTTGACTTTCATTTTTCTTGTACCTGCTTCCTCGAATCCTCACTGCTCATATTGTTTAGTGACAAACATTTCTTTAATCTCTAATTTGGAAAATAGTGGCAGGGGCAGGCAGGCAGCATCCACCTGGAACCACCATGTGTCAGCTACTTATGGTACGATCAACCATTGGCTCTGCTTGTCAATCAAGACGACTCATACCGATTCCCTTCTGTCACCTACCTCATTATCTCTACTTGGTCTTGTGTGTGGATTTTTGCTATAATGTATTTTATATCCACATATAAAACGGACTCTGATTTTACTCTTTCCTCCTTAGAGATCTTGTCGGTGAGTCCAGAGTCCGGCGGTAGAGGTGGTGGGACAGATATCACCATCATTGGGGATTTCTTTCAGTATCCAACCAAAGTCATTGCAGCAGGTATGGAAATATCACTTTTTTCACCAGTAAGCTAAAGGTGGACTCTAGCAAGCTGCTGAATATACTGTTGAAATACACATTCTTGCCAGACAGTACAGTCAACTGCTCCCCTGCAGCAGCACAGCCTAACCAAGAACACACCCCCGGACTGCTGATTGGACAGTGAAGAAGCAGCAGATAAATATGGCTGAATTTCCATCGCACAGACATCGCATTTGATTTGCACAGAAATGCAGTGCGAATCACATGCGATGTCTGGCATCGCACCAGTGTAAAAAGGCCCTTAAAGCGGAAGTAAACCCATCTATTTGATAGTTTAAAAAAACAGTTAACATTCCCGGCATGCTGGATATGCTAGATGTCACATTTGCTTGTGCTCTCAACCAAACTGTCAAACCATCCAATGGCTGGTTTTATAACTGATCACATGTGCAGCATCGTGGCAGTTGCAGATTAAACAGAGGCCAACATGGCAGCTTCCTTGGCTGAAAACAATAGGAGGGTTTACTTCCACTTTAAAGAGGGTGTACATGCATTGAAATTCAGCCAGTTCAACAGGAATCAGCTGATTTTTGGTCCACCTGTCTAATGACCAGCTTCTGTGGAACAGTCATGCCGGAAAACCAGCATTCAATCAGCTCTTTGAGCCAATGGCTGCAGCACTGATCAGTGTATTCTGACGGGGCAGAGTCCCACCTCAGCCGGAGAAATCCCTGCATCTACATTGCTTGTGTTGATGCAGAGATCTGTCGTTTTTTTTTTTTTCCTTTTATGCCCTGTACACACGATGGATTTTTTCATCGGATATCCGATGAAGCTGACTTTCATTAGTCTTGCCTACACACCATCGGTTAAAAATCTGATCGTGTCCAAACGCGGTGACGTAAAACAGGACGACGTGCTGAGAGAAATGAAGTTCAATGCTTTCGAGCATGCTTTGACTTGATTCTGAGCATGCATGGATTTTTGACCGATGGATTTCTCCACAGACGATCGTTTTTTTTCTATCGGTTTTTTAACCATAAGAAAAATTTAAAACAGGTTCTATTTTATGGGGAAAAAACTGATGGGTCCCACACACGATCGGTTCGTCCGATGAAAACGGTCCATCGGTCCGTTTTCATGAGACGAACCGATCGTGTTTACAGGGCATAACTCCCTGGTTGAACAAAAAGAAAAACTAAATAGGTATACCCTGTTTTAGATTTTAGGGGGCAAGTCTGTGGGCAGTGTTAGAAAATGCCCCATTGTCAGTAGGAGTAAACAATGCCTCAGGTACCTGTGTTCAGTAGAAATAGATACAAATTGAGGGAGCACTGGCCTACTGCATTATTCATAAACATTTTTATGTAAAGTATATAAAATAGCCACTCACAAAGTTGGGTAGTAAAAGCTCTCATCTGGCCACTCCTCGTGGCTACACTCTCCCAGGCCAGCCAATAGCTCGAGCTCAGGGGAGACCTCACCATAGGGGGGACCTCACCATGGTCCCTGCTGAATGAAGCGTTTCGAAGGTATGTCCTTCTTCATCAGGGCCCTGATGAAAGACATAGCTTCGAAACACGTCAGCCAGCATCATTGGTGTTAATTTGAAGAATAGTATCCCATTGTTGGTGTTGGTGGGAGGAAAAGGTGCCTCATCATTGGTGTCACTGGGTGGAATAGTTG
Source organism: Rana temporaria (assembly GCF_905171775.1). Taxonomy (NCBI): domain Eukaryota; kingdom Metazoa; phylum Chordata; class Amphibia; order Anura; family Ranidae; genus Rana; species Rana temporaria. The sequence continues at coordinate 47,454,521 of NC_053492.1, forward strand.
CCTAATTGTTGGTGTCAGTGGGAGAAATAGTGCCTTGTATCAGTAGAAGAAATAGTGCCAGATAAAAGCAAGCAAAGGGTCGCACTCAGCCCAATCCATCCATCACTGATCTACACTGCACAAAAAGAATTCCAAGGACAATAACCACTTCAGCCCCAGAAGGATTTACCCACTTCCTGACCAGGCCATTTGAGGCCCAATGAGCCTACATCATACCCAATGATGTAGGAGTGTCCACCCACAATCCACTGGAGGGGAGAGAAGGACCAGATCACTGGTTGTCAGTTGACTACTGGATAAGGTTAACATGAGCAAAAGATTGTCTATTGGCTGGGTAATGTGCTGATATTTGTTGTCCTTTTTTTAACGCCTTACCATGCATCATAGGGCTTCTAGATGACAATGGTAATGCATGATATTGCATGATTGGTAATAACACACATGAAAATGCACTTGGAAAGGGATGAATTCAGTCTTCCAGGCTGTACAAATACACAAAGCCTGACCTATTATACATGTTTTTGTAATTTGACAATGTTTTTTCCTGTATAGGAACCTCCTGCAAGATCAAATCTGTTTCTCCTAGAGCTATTATCTGTACAACAACACCAGGAGGACAAACTCACAATCCACCTTATCCAGGTAAGTAGTGACATTTTTTGGGGGAATTAAGCACACTTAGCAGTATCTCAGAATCCCTCTGGACATGCAAGGCCACTTTTTATAGAGATAAGAGAACTGTTTCCTGATTTTTTTTTTGTGAGGTTTGCTACTGTGGGCTAGGGTCCTGACGTCATTAAAGCGGGGGTTCACCCAAAAAAAAATTTTTAACATTACATTCAGCCGAGTTGTCATAATGACAATCGGCTGTTTTTTTTTATTTTATCCCCGTATATACCGTATTTTCACTGCCGCTTCCGGGTATGTCTTCTGCGGGACTGAGCATTCCTAATTGATTGAGAGGCTTCCGACCGTCGCATACAGTGCGTCACGAGTTGCCGAAAGAAGTCGGCAACTCATGACGCGCAGTATGCAACGGTCGGAAGCCTGTCAATCAATTAGGAACGCCCAGCCCAGCGGCGGCGGTGAAAATACGGTATGTACGGGGATAAAATAAAAAAAAACAGCCGATTGTCATTATGACAACTCGCCTGAATGTAATGTTAACAATTTATTTTTTGGGTGAAGCTCCCCTTTAAGATCAAAGTAGGGTCCATAGTCATGCATTGATCATGATGACAATGAGGTACAGTCCAGTGCTGTATTGTGGGAGAGCACCATCTGACAGAGGAGTGGAGGATCAGATAGGTGACACTCTATCTCCTCTCCCTTGGCCAAACAAAGCTATTACAAGTAGATTTCAGGCAGCACTTGCTTAACCATAAACGTATTAGTTATACAAAAATTACTCTAGTGAAAACTGTAAATGCCACTATAATGGTGATAACATACAATGTTTCAATAAAGTTATTCATAAGTGCAAACAAAAGTCTCTTTGTGCAATATTGGGTGCTTCAATCCTTGTTCCTTGGGTGTATCCACCACGTGTAGTGATGTGTTCACTTCACACTCACCAGATGTTGGGGACTCCCTTACTGTATAGGAAACAATTGGGCTTGTAGGTCTTTTTGGGGGACCTATCACACTCTCCATGATGTCCTCTGGTGACTCCCACAGGTCAAGACTCCTTTCTGTTGCGATCCCAAAGGCTCTTCCAAAACTTTACTATGCAGATAAAAAATATATAATAATGGCTGCTTTTGATAACGTTGTCTATTGATGACGAAACATGTTACATCCGACCCAGAGAGTGGAACGCATGCAAGGAAGTAGGTAGCGTCCGTTTCTCGATACATACAGAGGGCTGTTTTTCAGCTATATAGTGGAGCTTCTTATTGCTTTTTATATTGAAACTGCTGTCAATTTTATACAAATAAACGCAAAAGGATTTTATACTGTGAGAGACTGTCTCTCCATTTATTTTTTTACCTGCAATAATGTTTTGGAAGAACCTTTCGGATCGCAACAGGAAGAAGTCCGGAGCTGTGAGAGTCACCAGAGGATGTCAGAGAGAGTGGAATAGGTCCCCCAGAAAGACCTACAAGTTGAGTTTCCTTGCTATACAGTATAGGAGTCTCCAACATCTGGTGAGTGCGGAGTGAACACATCACTGGACATGGTGGATACACAGGAGATACTCTGTGAACAAGGCATGAAGCACCCAATATTGCACAAAGACTTTTTGTTTGTACTATGTCACTTTTAGTTGTCACTTATGAAGAACTTAATTGAAACATTGTTATCACCATTATAACCAGTATTCACTACAGTAAAACCTTGGTTTGAGAGCGTTTTGCAAGAGGAGCAAAATGTTTTTTGCATAGCATACTAGCTCATTATGGATGACTTACCTAAAATCGAAGCCCCCAAACTGCTTCTCATTCCCCTCCGCCACCATGTTGCCTACGAGTCCCTTCCGTGTATTGCCGCTCCGGCGCTGTGATTGGCCGGAGCGGCGATGACGTCTCGCGTGCACGTGGGACCAGCACGATCCCTGCGCATGCGCACGGTTCCGGAATTATTCCATTGATAAAACCGGCGCGCTCAGTGTGCCTGCGCCATGCGGGCCGTAGACATCGGTGCAATCCTTTCTGCAAATATCTCCTTAACCTTAACCTTAATCTAGGCTTACCTGTAGGTGCAGGTGGTCAGAGAGGGTTTACAACCATAATTATATTTTCCAATCCGGTTGGATAGTATAAACAGTGGCTGCTCATATCACCATTATTAATATTTTTTGGTTGTTTACGTAGGCGCGGGTATCTTTTTTTTTTTCAAAAAAGCTATTAACCTCTGCAGTGCGGGCCCAGCCCCACTGCACAAGACAATTTTTTAGCTAGTCTGGCTTTAATTGGATTTGGATTAAAAAAAATAAAAAAAATAACAGTGTTTCATTATATACAGTATAAATTATATAAATCAGTGTAGCGCAGCAAAAAAAAATCCAAAATATTTATATATTGTGAATTTTAATCCAAAAGACAATACATAAATAAATGTTTAAATGTCTCTGAATTTAATTCTTCTAAGTTCCTCCGTAATTAATCCTTCAATATATTCATAGAGGACTTTACACATTTATTTATTGTTTTTTAGATTTAAATTTATAATATATAAATATTTTGTATTGTTTTTGCTGCGCTACACTGATTTATATAATTTATTTTGTTGAAGTGTTCTGAAATTACTTACACAGTGGTTGGTCGGTTAGCAATTTCTGCTCGGATTGGCAGAGGTTGTTACTCCAATCCGAGCAGGCTCTGTATTCATTTGAATACATCGCTCACCGGGATTGGCTAAGCAGTATATACTGTATGTAGCCGAAGCTACATACATTATTACTGCACATCCAGCAGGCATCCGAGCAGCTGACCCGGCGTATAAGACGACCCCTGCTTTTTGGCCATTTTTTTTAAGTGTAAAAGGTAGTCTTATACGCCAGCAAATACAGTGGGCCTGATTTACTAAGCTATGTGCGCTGCGCTGGTTCATGCATTAATTAGTACTCCGGGTGGAGGCTTAATCAGGCGCATGAACCAGCGTAGCAGCCGGCGCATTGAAACTAATATGTAAAGCCGCGCCGAACTCCCTATAGAAGTCTATGGGAGAAATCAAAAGTGTTCATTTTAAAGGCTAATCTGCAAGTTTTGTCCTAAAAAGTGTTTGGGGACCTCAGTCCTGCCCCAGGGAACATGTATCAATGATTTTTTTATTTTTTAAAACGGCCGTTTTTTCGGGAGCAGTGAAATTAATAATTCTTAAAGTGAAACAATAAAAGTGAAATATTCCTTTAAATTTCGTACCTAGGGGGGGTGTAATGTCAGCATGTGAAATAGCGCATTTTTCCCGCACTTAGAACTCCCCCTGCACAAAGTGACATTCAGAAGGAAAAAAGTCATTTAAAAATTCACACGCGGCTATAATGAATTGTCGGCTCTGACAATTCTAAAGGGATTCATTCATAAAACAAACAAAAAAATGTGTAGGGGTTCCCCCAAATTAAATTACCAGGCCCTTCAGGTCTGGAATGGATATTAAGGGGAACCCCGCCGTAAAAACAAAAAAAAAAAAAGACGTGCGGTTCCCGGCAAATATCCATTCCAGACCCTTCAGGTCTGGTGTGGATTTTAAGGGGAACTCCACCCCAAATTGAAAAAAAAAATGGCGTGGAGTCCCCCTAAAAATCCACACCAGACCCTTATCCGAGCACGTTGACCTGGCCGGCCGCAGAAAAGAGGGGGGGACAGAGTGCGGCCCCCCCCCTCTCCTGAACCGCACCAGGCCACATGCCCTCAACATGGGGAGGATGTCCCCATGTTGATGGGGACAAGGGTCTCATCCCCACAACCCTTGCCCGGTGGTTGTGGGGGTATGCGGGCGGGAGGTTTATCAGAATCTGGAAGACCCCTTTAACAAAGGGGACCCCCAGATCCTGACCCCCCCCCTGTGTGAAATGGTAATGGGGTACATTGTACCTCTACCATTTCACCCCAAAAAAAATGTCAAAGTGATAAAAATGACAGTAGCCGGTTTTTGACAAATCTTTTAATAAAGTCTTCTTTTCTTCTTTCCTTCGGGGTTCTTCCGCTGCTTCATTCTTCTCGTCCACATCTTGCCCGACGTCTTCTTCTATCTTCTCCGTCCGTCCTTCCGCCTTCTGGTCCCGCATCTTGCCCGTTGTCTTGTCCTGTCGCCTCCTCGTCCGCATCTTGGGTCTTCTGCGGTCTTCTTCTCGGTCCGCCGCCTTCTCGTCCCCTGCGTTTGAATTGTAATTGGCCGCCGTGTTCCCGCTCCTGGGACCCGCCCCCCTCTGACGCCACAAGTAAACTCCTTAGAAGGTCATGTGCGTCAGAGGGGGGCGGGGTCGCAGAGCGTCACACAGCGGGGGAATTCAATTTCAATCGCGCCGCCCGGAGAAGAAGTTCCCGCCGTGTCACACTCATGTGACCCCGCCCCCCTCTGACGCACATGACCTTCTAAGGAGTTTACTTGTGGCGTCAGAGGGGGGCGGGTCCCAGGAGCGGGAAAACGGCGGCCAATTACAATTCAAACGCAGGGGACGAGAAGGCGGCGGACCGAGAAGAAGACCGCAGAAGACCCAAGATGCGGACGAGGAGGCGACAGGACAAGACAACGGGCAAGATGCGGGACCAGAAGGCGGAAGGACGGACGGAGAAGATAGAAGAAGACGTCGGGCAAGATGTGGACGAGAAGAATGAAGCAGCGGAAGAACCCCGAAGGAAAGAAGAAAAGAAGACTTTATTAAAAGATTTGTCAAAAACCGGCTACTGTCATTTTTATCACTTTGACATTTTTTTTGGGGTGAAATGGTAGAGGTACAATGTACCCCATTACCATTTCACACAGGGGGGGGGTCAGGATCTGGGGGTCCCCTTTGTTAAAGGGGTCTTCCAGATTCTGATAAACCTCCCGCCCGCATACCCCCACAACCACCGGGCAAGGGTTGTGGGGATGAGACCCTTGTCCCCATCAACATGGGGACATCCTCCCCATGTTGAGGGCATGTGGCCTGGTGCGGTTCAGGAGAGGGGGGGGGCCGCACTCTGTCCCCCCCTCTTTTCTGCGGCCGGCCAGGTCAACGTGCTCGGATAAGGGTCTGGTGTGGATTTTTAGGGGGACTCCACGCCATTTTTTTTTTCAATTTGGGGTGGAGTTCCCCTTAAAATCCACACCAGACCTGAAGGGTCTGGAATGGATATTTGCCGGGAACCGCACGTCTTTTTTTTTGGGGGTTTTTACGGCGGGGTTCCCCTTAATATCCATTCCAGACCTGAAGGGCCTGGTAATTTAATTTGGAGGGACCCCCTTTTTTTTTTTTTTTTTTTAATGAGCAATGCCTCTATTCTTTATAGCCATGAGTACTTTAACCACTTGCCCACCGGGTTAATTCTGGCACTTCTCTCCTTCATGTGAAAATCACAATTTTTTGGCTAGAAAATTAATCAGAACCCCCAAACATTATATATTTTTTTTTAGCAGACATCCTAGGGAATAAAATGGCAGTCATTGCAATACTTTTTGTCACACCGTATTTGCGCAGCGGTCTTACAAGCGCACTTTTTTTGGATAAAAATCACTTTTTTGAATTAAAAAATAGGACAACAATACATTTTGCCCAATTTTTTTCTATATTGTGAAAGATAATGTTACGCCGAGTAAAATGATACCCAACATGTCACGCTTAAAAATTGCGCCCGCTCGTGGCATGGCGTCAAACTTTTACCCTTTAAAAAACTCGATAGGCGACGTTTAAAAAATTCTACAGGTTGCATTTTTTGAGTTGCAGAGTAGGTCTAGGGCTAGAATTATTGCTCTCACTCTAACGATCGCGGCGATACCTCACTTGTGTGGTTTGAATACTGTTTTCATATGCGGGCGCTACTCGCGTATGCGTTTGCTTCTGTGCGCGAGCTCGTCGCGACGGGGCGCTTTAAATTTTTTTTTTGGGGTTTTCTTATTTATTTTTATTTAGTTTTATAATGTTTTACACTGAAATAAAAAAATAAAAAAAAAATGATCAGTTTTCTTCCTATTACAAGGAATGTAAACATCCCTTGTAATAGGACTAGTGTGTGACAGGTCCTCTTTATGGAGAGAGGCGGGGTCAATAAGGCTGGAAAGCATGGTATTGAAAAAAAAAAAAAAAGATCTCATGCTTTCAGCTGCAATCATGTTCGTTCACCACAGTGGTGTAGTGTATAGCACTTTGACCTAGCAGCAAAAGAGTCGTTGGTTCGAATCCCGCCCGTGACAGCATCTGCATGGAGTTTGCATGTTCTCCCTGTGCCTGCGTGGGTTTCCTCCCACAATATAAAAACACGCTGTAAATCGGATCCGGTCTAAATAAGCCCTAATATGCAGTAGTATATTAAGGTTTGGTTCTGCCCTAGGCCTGACTACATATCTGCACCTCCTAATAGAAAAATGACCAACCCCTTCCTGTCAAGGTCACACCCTGTTTTTGTATAACCCCGCCCAGTAATTTTCAGGGGACCCACACACTAGTTCTGGGGGGGCACTGGATTCCCTTAACCACTTCCATACCAGGCACTTACGCACCTTCCCGCCCAAGCCAATTTTCAGCTTTCAACACTGTCGCACTTTGAATGGCAATTGCGCGGTCATACAACACTGTACCCAAACAAAATTGGCGTCCTTTTTTCCCCACAAATAGAGCTTTCTTTTGTTGTTATTTGATCACCTCTGCGTTTTTTTTTTTGCGCAACAACTAAAAAAAGACTGCAAATTTTGAAACAAAAAAACCTTTTTCTTTTTTTAGGTTAATTTTTTTGTAAATAAGTTTTTCTCTTTCAATTACGGGCACTGATATGGCGGCACTGATGGGCCCCGATGAGATGGCACTGATGGACATCGATGAGGTAGTACTGACGGCACAGATGAGGTGGCATTGATTGGCGGCGCTGCTATGCGGCACTGATGGGCACTCATAGGCGGCACTGATGGGCACTCATGGGCGGCACAGATGGGCGGCACTTATGGGTGGCACTGATGGATACTTATGGGCGGCACTTATGGGTGGCACTGATGGATACTTATGGGTGGCACAGGTGGGCACTGATAGGTGGGCACTGTGCATGGATGGGCACTGTGGGGTGGCACTGATTTTCCCAGTCAGTGCCCATTTGTGGGCACTGATTGGCATCTTTTTTCTTATTTTTTAATGCTTTTTGTTTTTTTGTTCTATATTTTTTTTGTTTTTGCACACCCTGGTGGTCCAGGGTGGGCATCCCTGGTGGTCCAGTGTGGTGATCCGAGGGGGGGCTGCGCTGATAAACAATCAGCGCGAACGCCCCCTGTCAGGAGAGCCGCCGATCGGCTCTCCTATACTGGCGTCTGTAAGACGCGAGTGAGGAAGAGCCATCGATGGCTCTTCCTGTTTACATCGTGATCAGCCGTGATTGGACACGGCTGATCACGTGGTAAAGAGTCTCCGTCTCCGTGAGAGACTCTTTACCGAGATCGGAGATGCAGGGTGTCAGACTGACACCCCGCATCACCGATCGCCGCGCTGCGTGCCCCCACAGGCGCGTGCGGCATGAAATCCTGCAGGACGTCCTGTCAGGATTGTGTAACCACTTCCCGGACGTAAATCGGCCATAGGCTGGGCGGGAAGTGGTTAATTTGCATAGTTTTTCTCTCACTTCCTGTTTGGCTATGGGGCAGGAAGTGAAGGCAAATCTCCCCAATTGGACACAGATAATACAAAATAAACTGACAGGGCCTATAACCCTCCCTCACTCTATCCAAAATGAAAGAAAATAAAACTTGTTGATTATAGTTCTTGTCAGGGGTGGACTGACCATTGAGTCACTTGGGCACTGCCCGAGGGCCCCATGCCACTAGGGGGCCCCATCCGGGTTGCCAGGCTCAGTAAAACCAGGGACAGTATGTAAAAATCTGTTTTTTTTTTAGATCTGTCCCTGATATGTCCGAAAATGACATGCTTTTAATGTGAATATCCCAAGATTTTAGCTGCCCGCCTCTGCACTACCTCCTGGCGTGGTGGTCATCTGTAAGCCAGAGGGGCCCCATAATCTTCTATTGCCCGGGGGCCCCATGAGTTGTCAGTCCGCCCCTGGTTCTAGTTTAAGCACAAATTTCATAGAGTTTTATTGAGAGCCCTAAGAAAATATAACCATGCCAATAGGCCAGGATAGAGCGTTGCTAATATGTAGGAATGTGTGTGTTAGAGCACCCCACCCAATGTTAACTAAAAAATTATTAATTTGCAAATAAGTATTATCTGCTCATTTTTTGGGGGATGTCTGCACCCCTGATAGTGACAACATTTGTGAGGTGTCTTCACCCTTTCTAATTCATTCACTTCCTGTCACATAGCCAAACAGGAAGTGAGGGTAAAACCTTACTAATATATTTTCTTGTGGACACAGAGATCAATCTAAATAGTTTCCCATTATGTAAATTGCACTCTAGCATTTTGCTGTGTACACCCCAAATTATTAGGGATCTTGGACTTTGGGGTCCATTTACTAAAGGCAAATCCACTCCTACAAGTGCAAAGCAAGGAAGAAAACAAAACAACTTTGCTTCTACAGGATTGGATGTTAAAACCATCAGTGCTTCCTCTCAGATTTTCAGCAACTATGCTTGTACTGCAGAGTGGCTTTGCCTTTACTAAACCCCAAACTAAATAATCATTTGGGGCAGGGATCCTCAAACTACGGCCCTCCAGCTGTTGTAGAACTACACATCCCATGAGGCCTTGTAATGCACTGACATTCACAGACATGACTAGGCATGATGGGAATTGTAGTTCCTGAACAACTGGAGGGCCGTAGTTTGAAGACCCATGATTTGGGGTGTACACAGCAGTGCTGGAGTGCAATTTGCTTAATGGGGACACTAGTTAGATTGACCGGTGTCCCCAAGAAATGACACTGGTAGGGTTTTAACCTCACTTCCTGTTCAGCTGTGTGACAGGAAGTGAAGCCAATTTTAAGAAAAGGGACACAAAGCTCAACACAAAAATAAAAAAACACAAAGCAGGGGTTCTAACACTCACTTGGCTTCCCTCAAACACCCACAATTTGAATAGGATTGCCTTGCGCTAGATTTAAGCACAGTGCTGTAAATCAGCACGTCAAGCCTGTCCACCAATAGCAAACCCCCCCCCCCCCCCCACAGGCCATGTTTGCAGGTTTTCCTTCATCTTGCACATGTGCTTTAAAATAGTCTGGACAGCAATTCTTGATAAGAGAAATCCCCAAAACATGTCCTGTCGGGGGTACTTGAGGGCTGAGGACCACTGCAGAATAAATAAAATACTTACCAGTTTTTGTCTTTAAAGTCAGGGAGAATAAACATGGCAAACATTTCATGATTACACACCAGGAAAGAAGCTTAGACAAAAATCACACATAATTTGTTAGGCCCAAACCTAGTTCAGCTGCAGCTGTCAACATATGTAGCATGAAAAAGTAACAAAAGACAAACTTAACAATTTTAAAGTAATTTTTATTGGTCAACAAAACAAGGAAAGCAAAAAAAGACAAACAAACAAAAATACATTTCAAAATACTAATTAACCATAGCTTTACACATTTTTCATAAAATAAGGCCACATAGACAAATACATCAAAGTGAACATTATTTAAAAATAAACCAAAACCATTGGCAAAATAAAACAAAACCCATGCAACAAACCACATTTGTGTTTAGCAACAGCATTTCTGCCAGCCTGCCCCTTCTGAGGGCAGCTGAGGACTGATCGATCCAAGCTTTTTATAACAGTGCTAGTAATGAAGCAATTGAAATCACATGAACAAATTGCAGTCTCTAGTTTGGGTGAGCTTGTAATTGGGCACACCTGCAATTAACCCAAACCACGCTCTATGAGCATCCAATGAGTGTTTTTCACCTTTTAAAAAGAAAGGATATTTTTTTTCTAAGTGTTTGAGCATGCTCAGTTCATCACACATGTAGGAACCAAGCTGCAATGGAATGAGAGCTTTTTTTTTTAGTTTCCCCTGATCTGATGCTTTCCAGCCTGAAGGGGAGGTGTTAAAGACAGAAGTAAACACGCACATTTAATAATCTATTTGTGTGAAAAAAAAGGTTGCCAATTTTGTTTGGGAGCCACGTCGCACGACTGCGCAATTGTCAGTTAAAGCGACGCCGCGCCGAATCACAAAAACTTGCCCGGTCATTGACCAGAAATATGGTCCGGGCTCAAGTGGTTAAAAATTAACAAAACACAAAAGTGAGCCCAATTTTTGGGGATAATGTGAAAGATGATGTTACACTGAGTAAATAGATACCTTACATGTCACGCTTTACTATTGGAAACACTCCTGCAATGGGGCCAAAATGAATTCCGTGAATATCCCCATAGGCGACCTTTTATTTTTTTTTCCAGGTTACCAGTTTATAGTTACAAAGAAAGTCTAGTGGTAAAAGTATTGCTCTCGCTCTAACGCACGCGTCAATACCTCACATGTGTGGTTTGAACGATGTTTATATATGTGGGCGGGACTTGCATAAGTCCCGCCCACATATGTAAAAATTATTTTTACTTTTTGCTATAATAAATATCCCCAAAAATATATATTCAAAAAACTAAAAAACCCCTCAGTTTAGGCCGATACGTATTCTACATCTTTTTGGTTCCAAAAAATCGCAAATAGCGTTTAGTGTTTGGTTTTTGCAAAAGGTATAGCGTCTACAATTTTTTTTTTTTTGTTGTTTTAACTAGTTATTGGGGCGATCAGCGATTTTTATCGGTACTGCGACATTATGGCGGACACATCGAACACTTTTTTGGAACCATTGGCATTTTTCTAGCAATCAGTGCTGTAAAAAATGCATTGCTTACTCAAAAAATGCCACTGGCAGGGAAGGGGTTAACACTAGGTGCGAGGGAGGGGTTAAATATGTTCCCTGGGTGTGTTCTAACTGTAGGGGGGGGGGATGGGACTGACATGTGTAAATGACAGATCGCTGTTCATGAAGGGGAACTCCAGACCCCCCCCAAAAAAAATAAGGTGGGTTCCCTCCAGGTGCATACCAGGCTCTTAGGCTTGGTCTGGAACATAAGGGGTTAAACCGGGGCCCAAAAAAATAGCGTGCCCCCCCCCAAGATCCAAACCAAGCCCTTATCCCAGGCACGCAGTCTGGTCAGACAGGAATGGGGGTGGGGACGAGCGAGCGCCCCCCTCCCTCCTGAGCCATACCAGACCACATGCCCTCAACATGGGGGAGTGTGTGCTGTGGGGGAGGGGGGCACTGCCCCCCCACCCCAAAGCACTCTTGCCCCCATGTCGATAGGGACAAGAGCCTCTTCCCGACAACCCTGGCCGTTGGTTGTCGGGGTATGCGGGCGGAGAGCTTATCAGAATCTGAGAGACCCCTTTAATAAAGGGGTCCCCAGATTCCGGCCCCCCACCCTATGTGAATGAGTATGGGGTACATCGTACCTCTACCCATTCACATGGGGGAAATGTAAAGTAAAAAAAACACACCACACAGAATAAAATATTTTATTAATCTGCTCCGGAGCCCCCCCTTTCTTCTTTAGCTCTCTTAGAAGGGGGGGTTTCTTCTCTCCCGATCTTCCGCCGGGACCCTGGGCTTCGGTGATTGCTGCCGGGGGAGGGCGCCATCCCTCGGTCCTCTCCGGAGCCTTCCGCCGGATGCCCCCACCCCATTTAAGCTCTTTTTCATTAGGGAGGGGCATCCGGACTTCGGGGTCTTCTGCCGGGGGATGGCGCCTATCCCCCGGTCTTTCCGGTGCCTTCCGCCAGGGTTCCGGTCTTCCTGGTCTTCTGCCGGGGGTGCGCCAACTCCCCGGTCTTTTCTCTTCTGTCTTCTCTGCTCCCTCTTCTGCCTGGCTCCCCCGCGGAGCCAGGGCTTTCTTCCGTCTTCTTTCTTCTCTCTTCCTTCTTCTGCCTGTCTCCTCCGGGAGCACAGGGCTTGTCTCCGCTGTCTTCTCCCTTCTCTTCCATTCGATGTTGACACGACGAGGTTCCGCGCTGACATGCCGTGTCAGCGGCGGGCATGGACTTATATAGGGCAATGCCACCATGTGACCTCAACCCATGTGACATCACATTCCCTGGGCATGATGGGAATGTGATGTCACATGGGTTGAGGTCACATGGTGGCATTACCCTATATAAGTCCATGCCCGCCGCTGACACGGCATGTCAGCGCGGAACCTCGTCGTGTCAACATCGAATGGAAGAGAAGGGAGAAGACAGCGGAGACAAGCCCTGTGCTCCCGGAGGAGACAGGCAGAAGAAGGAAGAGAGAAGACGGAAGAAAGCCCTGGCTCCGCGGGGGAGCCAGGCAGAAGAGGGAGCAGAGAAGACAGAAGAGAAAAGACCGGGGAGTTGGCGCACCCCCGGCAGAAGACCAGGAAGACCGGAACCCTGGCGGAAGGCACCGGAAAGACCGGGGGATAGGCGCCATCCCCCGGCAGAAGACCCCGAAGTCCGGATGCCCCTCCCTAATGAAAAAGAGCTTAAATGGGGTGGGGGCATCCGGCGGAAGGCTCCGGAGAGGACCGAGGGATGGCGCCCTCCCCCGGCAGAAATCACCGAAGCCCAGGGTCCCGGCTGAAGATCGGGAGAGAAGAAACCCCCCCTTCTAAGAGAGCTAAAGAAGAAAGGGGGGGCTCCGGAGCAGATTAATAAAATATTTTATTCTGTGTGGTGTTTTTTTTTTACTTTACATTTCCCCCATGTGAATGGGTAGAGGTACGATGTACCCCATACTCATTCACATAGGGTGGGGGGCCGGCATCTGGGGGCCCCCTTATTAAAGGGAGCTCACAGATTCCGATTAGCCCCGCCCGCATACCCCGACAACCAATGGCAAGGGTTGTCGGGAAGAGGCTCTTGTCCCTATCGACATGGGGGCAAGAGTGCTGTGGGGTGGGGGGGCAGTGCCCCCCTCCCCCACAGCACACACTCCCCCATGTTGAGGGCATGCGGTCTGGTACGGCTCAGGAGGGGGGGGGCCGCTCGCTCGTCCCCTCCCCCATTCCTGTCCGGGCCAGACTGCATGCTTGGGATGAGGGCTTGGTTTGGATCTGGGGGGGACCCCCGCGCCGAATCGGCGCGTGTTTAACCCCTCACGTTCCGGACCAAGCCTAAGAGCCTAATGTAGCCCTGAAGGGGGACCCGCGCCGATTTCAAGTTTGAAATTTGGCGCCGAGTTCCCCTTCAGGGCTGAAAACAGCTCGGAGATTCCCGTGCGCCGCGTCACGCAGCGCATTCACGGGTACGCCGCTTGGCATTTACCAAGATTTTCACGGCGTACTGACAAGGCGCACGGGAATCCCTGACTTTTCTCTCTGCGCATGCCCAGTATGCAAATGAACCTCCCGAGGTTCAGGCGCACTGTGCAAGCGTACGGGGATCTGTTTTCAAAAAACACTTTCCCTTTCAATTCGGCCCGCCAAACACTTCAAAACACATGTCACTTCACTTCCCCTGCATCCCCCCACCTCCCCCCCTAATAAACTCCCGCCCAAACCCCCGCAATTTATAGTTTAATGTGCCGTGCGCCAGGTCTGTACTGGTGCACAATGCACCCTCTCCTGGGCGCACGGAGCACATTAGTAACTAGGGAAATACACTGCACTAGCAGCGTATTTCTTTAGTAAATGGCCAAACGGCTGCTACTCCTGCTTTTACTCCATGAGTCATGGAGTAAAGGCTTGGTAAATCAGGCCCAGTGTGTGTGTGTGTGTATATATATATATATATATATATATATATATATATATATATATATATATATATATATATATATATATATTCTTTACATATTGATTATTTGTCATCTCTTGCGCTAATTGTTATATTCCCTATTCTATACAGTATGTTTGATACGTTTAAATCTATACCTGTTAATCCCTCTTAAAAGCTGATCACTTCCTGTGCTCTCTATCTCTGTTGACTATTATCAGTTACATTGCTGTTAGCTCTTATTGTGTACTACAAAACACCTCACCAGTGGCGGAACTACCAGGGTCGCAAAGTTCGCACTTGTGACTGGACCCTGGCTTTCTGCCACTGTGAAGGGGCCCCATAGATGGCAGGAATGGGGCCCACTACAGAACATGTGAAAGGGTCAGTTCACACTGTTGCGACCCCAAAGTCGTGACTTGCTTGTGACTTCCCTGCAACTCCCTTGCGACTTGTGTGATTTAACATTGCAGTCTATGGCACTCAAATTGCACCAAAGTCACAGAAAAGTAGCATTTTTTGTCGCTGCAACTAGCATTGATTGATATGGCACTCATTGATAGTCGCTTGATAAGTTGTAGCAGTAACCAAAAGAAGAAAAGTTGGACTATATAGGCCAGACAAGGAGTCTTAAATAAAATTCTACTTTTTATTATAGATAGTCTTTAAAACCAGAATATTTCATGAAAACATAGATTTATGGTGCTTAATTGATCAACTGTACATAAAGCATATATAATGCTCCTGCTTGATAAATCTTGTAAGGGAGATCCTCATGTGTCAACGTGTTTCGCCAAAGTTAAGCTTCATCAGGACACATGAGTGTAGTATAGTAATCCTCTCTGCGTATTAGGGTTTGGATTGTGGGAGACAAGCAATTGTATAAATTCAGTCCTAAATAAGCTCATAGAGAGGGGACCGGATATAATTCCTATCACAGGAATTCTCATTGAATTTTATATAGTCCGACTTTTTCTCTTATTGTGGTCTATGTACCGTATATAATACGAATATGGGCCTAGAATGTCCTGTTAAAACATATATTTCAAAGTGTAGCCGTGTGAATTGGGACTGCAATGAGAATCAGGGGCCCTGGGATCTGAGGGAAGGTCCCCTGGGGTCAGGGGGGTCCTTCATGGTTTCTTGTACCCCCCTCCTCCTAAAGGGTTATAGTAACACCTCTGCACCTCCCCTCTGTTATAAAGAAGAGAAGGGAAGTGTTCTTTAATCCTTAGACACTTCCTGTCCTATGGTGACAAGATACAATACAATGAGTGAGAAATGTCACCCTAGGCAGAAAGTATTTTACTGTCAGGATCCTCAGGGAGCCTGAAAAAAAAAGAAAACTAATGCAGCCAACACATCCAAGGGCTAATTAGCTTCAATATATTACATTTTTGTTCTTTGGTTTAAATATTTTGCATTCTGTACACAGGTAACCGAGGGTTGTGGTTTGAACTGTGGGATGGAGTGGCTGATCTAGATATTACTGACAAGCCTTTACTTCTCCATGGATTAATGGTCCCAGACGCCAGTTCTCCAGACATCAGACTGAAACCAGGGCGCCCTTTCAGGTGACAGAAAATTAACTGGGAGCATACACCACTGTAATCATTTATGGTATACATCAGATACTTAAAGCTGAACTCCAGGATTTAAAACAGTATAAAAATATATATATATATATATATATATATATATATATATACCACTTAAGGACTGGAAGGGTTTACCCCCTTAATGACCAGGCCATTTTTTCGATACGGCAATGCGTTGTTTTAGCTGACTTTTTATCTCACAAATAGAGCTTTCTTTTGGTGGTATTTGATCACCTCTGCGGTTTTTTATTTTTTGCGCTATAACCAAATGAAACAATTCAAAGTTATTTTTTTACTTTTTTGTTATAATAAATGTCTTCCCCTGTTTACCCCCCCCCCCCCCCCTGCCCCCAACAATCACTTTCATATTGGTCAATTGTAAATACATTGTAGTTCTCAATTAGGTCCTCTTAGCCATGCAAATGAGGACTTGAAACAGGGTCAGCAGGGATTGGTCCGATAGCTTGAATAGGAGGACTGCTATGTGTAATGAGACACAAACACAAACAGCCAGACACAGAACAATGCTTTTCTTCCAGACCATTGAGCCGTCTGGAGGGGGGGGGTTAGCCTTAAGACAGGGCAGAAGACCCCCCACTGTGTAACAGATTTCAAGGAGAAACACTTCCGCATTCCAAGGTCCATGACAAGGCCGATATGTGTTCTTCTACATATTTTTGGTAAAATAAATCTCAATAAGCGTATATTGATTGGTTTGCACAAAAGTTATAGCGTCTGCAAAATAGGGGATACATTTATGGCATTTTTATTATTATTATTATTATTATTATTTTTTTTTTTTACTAGTAATGGCGGAGATCTGCGATTTTTAGTGGGAGTGCGACATTGCGGCAGACAGATACTGTTGATACTTTTTTGGGACCATTGACATTTGTAAAACGAGAGCTTAAAATAGCCACTGATTACTGTATAAATCTCATTGTCAGGGAAGGGGTTAATACTAGGGGGTGATCAAGGGGTTCAATTTGTGTCCTAGGGAGTGTTTCTAACTGTGGGAGGATGGGATTGCCTGGAGGAGGAGATCGATCGCTGTTCATAATCAGTATGAACAACAGATCTGTCTCCTCTCCCCTGACAGAACGGGGATCTGTCTGTTCACATTGACACATTGACCCCCTAGTGGTCTTAAAGTGGCCGATGTACAGCTACTGGGATTCATCCAGGGAAGCCAACCTGGCGGCTGGTCCTTAACCACTTCAGCGCCGGAGGATTTGGCTGTCGTGCGACGTGGCTCCCAAACCAAAATTGATGTTAATTTTTCCCCAAATAGAGCTTTCTTTTGGTGGTATTTGATCACCTCTGTGATTTTTATTTTTTGCTCTATAAACAAAAATAGAGCGAGAATTTTGAAAAGAAAGCATTATTTTTTACTTTTTGCTATAATAAATATCCCCAAAAATATATAAAAAAAAATATTTTTTCCTCAGTTTAGGCCGATACGTATTCTTCTACAAATGTTTGGTAAAAAAATTGCAATACCCGTTTATTGATTGGTTTGCGCAAAAGTTATAGCGTCTACAAAATAGGGGATAGTTTTATGGCATTTTTATTTATATATTTTTTTCACTAGTAATGGCGGCGATCAGCGATTTTTATTGTGACTGTGAGATTATGGCGGACACTTTTTCCGCTATTTTGGGACCATTGTCATTTATGCAGCGATCAGTGCTATAAAAATGCACTGATTACTGTGTAAATGACACTGGCAGGGAAATGGTTAACCACTAGGGGTTGAGGAAGGGGTTAAGTATGTCCTAGGGAGTGATTCTAGGGAGTGATTTCCCATGCCATCCCAACTTGCCCTATGCCACCCTAACTTGCACTATACCACCCCAACCTGCCCTGTACCACCCTAACTTGCCCTATACCACCCCAACCTGCCCTATGCAACCCTAACTTGCCCTATACCACCCCAAACTACCCTATATCACCCCAACATGCCCTATACCACCTAACCCTGTCCTATACCACCCCACTACACCAACCTGCCACTATACCACTCTATACTACCCTAACCTGCCACTATACTGCCCTATACTATAATTTACAGGGGCTGGTTTGGGGTGCGCCCCGTGCCCGTGCGCTGCCTGCTTGGTGCTGGGCAGCCTACACAGAGGGGGGGTGACACCATGTTTTACCGCACCGGGTGACACCAACCCTAGTGACGCCACTGCCGCTGACTACTGATCCTATTTGTGCATCCATTTTCATGTCGGAGTCAAAAGTGACTCCGAGACTTTTAACTTTGGTGCTAGGGGTGATGGTTTGTCCCAAAATGGGTGGGGGTGTCCATGTTGTCGTAGCAAAGTCTCTCCAATACACAAATCCTAATGTTTACCCAGAACGTCATGGTCTTGCTTGCCTTCCTTGTAGTAGGAAGTTTGGGAAGGAGATCCTTATCCCCAAAGGTTGACTTCATACACCAGAGCCCTCCTATAATTGGAAATACATTTTGGGTGATGACCTTTAAATACTGTGTATTTTTTCCTGTGTTAGCATCTATATTCATTCACTAAGATATCTCTCTATACAGTGCAAGGCTACAAGGATTCTTTGTGTGTCCAGAGACAAACAATTACACATTCTGGATACAGGCAGACAGCAAAGCCAAACTCTTCCTCAGTTCTTCAGAGAAGGCTGAACTAAAGGTAATATTTTATTCTTACAAATAGTGGAGCCTAACTCAGGAATTTTGTACAGCTGATTGCAGGAAAGTTGCAGAGTTTTTAAGATCCGTAGCATCGCTGAAAGGCATCGTTCACATACTGGCAGAAATCATATGTTCAATTTTTAAATTGGTTATGAAAGAATCATGTATAGAGTAACTGGTACATTCTGTAGTAAAAATAAAATATTTTTTTTTGTCAAGCCATTTTTTTTTCTAGTTTTGGACACAGTGGGCAATGATTAGAACTACTGTTTGCTTTTACTGCTAACCTGAGTGGTTTCTGGAAACGCGTCAAAACACTCTACATCAAGATTCTCATTATATTCAATGGTGCCCAATCACACATAAGCATTGTGTTACTCAGGGGCAAAAAAAATATGGGCTAGATTCAGATAGCTCGCCGTAACTTTGTGCGGGCGTAGCGTATCTCAGATACGCTACGCCGCCGTAACTTAGTGAGGCAGGTTCTGTATTCACAAAGAACCTGCGCCCTAAGTTAAGGCGGCGTAGCGTATGTGGCCTGGCGTAAGCCCGCGGAATTCAAATTATCCATGTAGTGGGGCGTGTTGTATGGTAATGAAGGCTGACCCCACGTAATTGACGTTTTTGACTAACGGCGCATGCGCTGTCCGTGAACGTAACCCAGTGCGCATGCTCCAAATTAACCCGCAAAAAGACAATGCTTTCGACGTGAACGTAAATTACGCACAGCCCTATTCGCGAACGACTTACGCAAACGACGTAATCAACGGAAAATTCGACGCTGGCCCGACGTCCATACTTAACATAGGATACGCCTCATATAGCAGGGATAACTTTACGCCGGAAAAAGCCGAACACAAACGACGTAAAAAAATGCGCAAGACGTACGTTTCTAAATCGGCGTATCTACCTAATTTGCATATTCCTCGCGTAAATCGACGGAAGCGCCACCTAGCGGCCAGCGTAAATATGCAACTAAGATACGATGGCTTAAGAGACTTACGCCAGTCGGATCTTAGCCAAATTCCGGCGTATCTTGTTTTCTGAATACAGAAAAAAGATACGCCGGAGCATCCTAGAAGTTACACGGCGTATCAATAGATACGCCAGCGTAACTTCTTTCTGAATCTACCCCTATGTTTTTAGGCTATTTGCTGGATTTTTTCACTGATTTACAATGGAAAATACAGCATTTAGCCACTAGATAACGATACTGCTATGCACATTTTTATAAATAAAACCCATAATGGCCAAGCAGAGTCTCTCTTTCATATGCTCTGTTCAAAATAGGAAAGTGAAAAGTAAAATCTGATTGGTTGCAGTGGATGAGCACTAATATATTGTACATTTATTGTTTTGAAGTTTGAAATTGCTTCCATACCACACGGCATTCCAACATGGACTGACCATTGGGAGCTGGACTGGGACGATCGCTGGAAACAGAAATCCTTAAAAATTGAGCTTTTACGTGGCAAGAAATATTACATAGAGATGTTACAGTATGGCACAGGACCAAAGCCCAGCATGAAAGTTGGCGTTCAGATTCACAACACCTGGCTGAATCCAGAGGTGGTGAACACTTACCAACGAGAGAAGCATCAGATAGTGGCCAAATCTTCCCGCCTTCCGGAAATCCAGGTAAGAAGAGGGCGATCTGTTTATTTATAGCTGAAGTTCAGGGATAGTGTTTACTGCATAGTTACATTGAGCCATCTTGGACCAATGTACGTATACATCTTCCATACCTATGGGATGCCAGTGGGAGTGGAGAATCACTGTAGTAGCCACCGCAACTACAGTGGTCACCACTGTTTTCCAGGTCCTGCACTGAACGGCTGCCCTGATGCATAGTTAACACAAGTGGTCACTTGCTAGGCATGGCTGCCATTTAGAGGTATGCTTGTATATGTCTCAACAAATACAAGGAATTCTCTGTTTAGATGACGTGGAGATTGTGGCGCCCTGTCCCCGTCTTTCCATCTCCTCCAATCAGAGAAGAAAAAATACAAGACATTTTCTGAATGGTGCCTGCGCACAAGACATGGAAGATAGTGATGATCACTGCAGTGGCAGCAATTTATACCAATTATATGTAACTATTTTGTTCTTCAGAGAATGACTTTTTCAGGGGAAGGTCTGGTCCAGTTTTGTTGGGACGGTGTAGCAAGTAAACCAATTCACCTGAACAGCACTGCCAAGCAGGTAAGTATCAGACTGTATCCTATGGAATATTGCAAATCTATTCTTCCATTTTATAAACATAAGAGTTGTCCTTTTGTTTCCACAGATACAGTTGGTCATTGAGGACATGCTGTCAGTCCACTGTGTCACAGATCTGCCCCTAGGAGATATCTTCTACAGTTATGGATTTGAAGAAGGTAAGACATGAATCATAATAATAGAAATACTATGAGACAAACTTCACTAAGGATCATTGGTATTGGAAATAGCCATATTAGAGATAGGAAAATAATAACCCTTCTTAGCAGTGTCTTCATTTCTCGGTCCAGAAATCTGTGAAGAGGTTTGAATTTTTATTGCAGTGTTAGGCCTCATTCACCCTGGTAGCATCCAACCTGCATTTCGAGGATATTTCTAAAGGCAAATAAATGCATACCATCAATCAGGCAATATTGAAACAGTAGTTGGCCAAGGGAACCTAATGTAGCAGATGAAAGACACATCCTGCTTATATCCCTTTGACAGCATAATGCCATCAGCACAGAACTGGGGGAAACCAGTGGCACTCAGATACACCCATCTACTGTCCGTTCAAGTCTGGCCAGAAGTGTTCTTCATAGAAGAATTATGGCCAAAAATCGATACTTCTGACATGGAAACAAGCCTAAGTGACTCAACTATGCAGGAAAACATAGTAACTGGGGTGCAGAAAAATGGCAGCAGGTGCTCTGGACTGATGAGCCAAAATGTGAAATATTTTGGCTTTATCAGTAGGCAGTTTGTTGGCGAAGGGCTGGAGAGCAGTACAATAAGTGTCTTCTGGAAACAGCAAAGCGTGGTGGAGGATCCTTGCAAGTTTAAACCTGCATTTCTGCAAATGGAGATTTGGTTAGGATCAATGGTGTCCTCAAAAATACAGACAGATTCTTATCCATCATAACCTACCACCAGGGAGGTGTGTGATTGGCTCCGAATTTATTCTATAGCAGGACAACAACCCCAAACATACAGTACAGCCAGTGGCCCAGATTCAAGAAGCTATTGCGCCCGCGCAACCATAGGTTGCGTGGCGCAATAGCTGTTTTGCTCCCGCGTAGCGAATGCCCCTGATTCAGGAACATCGCTACGCGGACTGCAGCCTAGGATATGACAGGCATAAGCCTCCTTATGCCTTCATATCTCAGGCTGCATTCTTGCGTTGTCCGCTAGGGGGCGCGGCCATTGTGATCGGCGTATAGTATGCAAATTGCATACTACCACCGATTCACAAAAGTTGCGCGGGCCCTGCACACGCAAGGTACGGAGTTGCTGTAGCAGGGGCAGCCAATGCTAAAGTATAGCCGCCCTTCCAGCTCGTGATATTTAAATTTTATGTCGTTTACGTAAGTGATTCGTGAATGGCGCTGGACGCCATTCACGTTCACTTAGAAGCAAATGACGTCCTTGAAAGTTTCCCGACGGAGCATGCGCTGTTCGCTCGGCGCGGGAGCGCGCCTAATTTAAATGATTCCCGCCCCCGGCGGGATCATTTACATTAGGCGCCCTTACGCCGGGCTATTTAGCATAGCGCCCGCGCAATTTACGGAGCTACTGCTCTGTGAATCGCGGGCATATCAAAATATTTGCGTGGGCGCAGAGCAAAAATCGTTGCCCTTTGCCCACGCAAATATTGCGCGGATCTACCTGAATCTGGCCCAATGTCACTAAGAACTGTCTTCAGAACAAGGAGCCCTGGAAGTGATGGTTTTGTCCCCACAGAGCCCTGATCTCAACACCATGGAGTCTGTTTGGGATTACATGAAGAGACAGAAGGATTTGAGGCAGACTACATCCATAGAAGATCTGTTAATTCTCCAAGATGATTGGAACAACCTACCTGCCAAGTTCCTTCAAAGACTTTGTGCAAGTGTACCTAGAAGAATTGATGCTGTTTTTAAGGCAATGGGTGGTCACACCAAATATTGATTTGGATTTCTCTTCTATTCATTTATTTTCCATTTTGTTAATTGATAGAAATAATTTATTAACACTTCTATTTTTGAAAGCATTCCTAATTTACAGCATTTTTTTCACACCTACCTAAAACTTAAAAAAAAGATATATATATATACACACACACAGTACAGACCAAAAGTTTGGACACACCTTCTCATTCAAAGAGTTTTCTTTATTTTCATGACTATGAAAATTGTAGATTCACACTGAAGGCATCAAAACTAAATATAAAAATAAATAAAATATATTTCATATTCTAGGTTCTTCAAAGTAGCCACCTTTTGCTTTGATTACTGCTTGGCACACTCTTGGCATTCTCTTGATGAGCTTCAAGAGGTAGTCACCTGGCACAGCACCCCATCACTCTCCTTCTTGGTCAAATAGCCCTTACACAGCCTGGAGGTGTGTTTGGGGTCATTGTCCTGTTGAAAAATAAATGATGGTCCAACTAAACGCAAACCGGATGGAATAGCATGCCGCTGCAAGATGCTGTGGTAGCCATGCTGGTTCAGTATGCCTTCAATTTTGATTAAATCCCCAACAGTGTCACCAGCAAAGCACCCCCACACCATCACACCTCCTCCTCCATGCTTCACGGTGGGAACCAGGCATGTAGAGTCCATCCGTTCACCTTTTCTGCGTCACACAAAGACACGGGGGTTGAAACCAAAGATCTCAAGTTTGGACTCATCAGACCAAAGCACATATTTCCACTGGTCTAATGTCCATTCCTTGTGTTCTTTACCCAAACAAGTCTCTTCTGCTTGTTGCCTTTCTTTAGCAGTGGTTTCCTAGCAGATATTATACCATGAAGGCCTGATTCACACAGTCTCCTCTTATCAGTTCTAGAGATGTGTCTGCTGCAAAAGGTGGCTACTTTGAAGGACCTAGAATATGAAATATATTTTCAGTTGTTTCACACTTTTTTGTTATGTATAATTCCACAGTTTTGATGCCTTCAGTGTGAATCTACAATTTTCATAGTCATAAAAATAAAGAAAACTCTTTGAATGAGAAGGTGTGTCCAAAATGTTGGTCTGTACTGTATATGTATATATATATATATATATATATATATATATATATATATATATATATATATATATATATATATATATATATATATATATATATATATATATATATATACTGTATACATTTTAATTTCAGAAAAATGTCCAATAGCAAACTGTTATTACAAATGTTTTCACCATGACACCGCCAATGAGTGCTTCACTCCTTTATTTAATACAAAATGAAGCAGTTTATGAAAAAAATTAAATACAATCAGGAATTAGAATAAATAACGAACCCCCTTTCTCCCTTCCCTGTTCCTATGTTAGATGAGATGAATGAGCCCGGCACAAATGGAGTGAAGGCCGGGTGGACAGAGCCATTTTGTGGGATGTTCAGCATGTTTAAGCCCAGATATATTCTAAAGGCATCTGATTCATTGGAAAAACTGGAGTTAAACAAGTACAGCCATGTAGGTACATGCATACAGTGCAAAATCAATGTACAAGATATGTTGTGACCCATTTAACCAGTTAAACTATTTGTGAATAAAGTGTGCTTTTATAACTACTACACTCAGATTGGCACTGCTCTTTTGTCTTTTATGTTCCTAATATGTTATAGCTCCTCAGCTAGCTGCCTTTCCAGTGTGGATTTACAGTTTTTCACTATCCTTAGGCCTCGTACACACGACCGAGAAACTCGACGGGCGAAACACATCGTTTTGCTCGTCGAGGTTCCTTGTGAAGCCGTCGGAACTCGACAAGCCAAGTTTCTCCATTCTCGTCAAGGAAATAGAGAACTTGCTCTCTTTTTGGCTCGTCGAGTTTCTCGACAGTTTCCTCGATGAAAATGTACACACGACCGGTTTCCTCGGCAAAAAAATATCTCCCAGCAAGTTTCTTGCTGGTTTTTGCCGAGAAACTCGGTCGTGTGTACGAGGCCCTAAGGTTATCACCCAGGACAAATGGACTTTTACTTTGGACTATTTATATCTATTAACCATTTTGGTATTTTATAACGATTTTTTAATATTCTAATAATTTAACTGGTAAACATCATCCCCTTACCATTTCTCTCACTTCCTATCCATGCAATATATTTATCATTGTTTATGGTTAGAAGGTTAACTTGCTTTTACCACTATCCCTGCTTGCGCCTGGGAGTGCCTTGGCGCGACAAACATTGTTGTCTCATCTGGAATATGCAGTTCAGTTTTGGGCACCAGTTCTCAAAAAGGATATCGGAGAACTGGAGAAAGTGCAGAGAAGGGCAACCAAACTGATAAGAGACATAAAGGAGCTCAGCTATGAGGAACGATTAGAGGAACTGAATCTATTCCCTCTTGAGAAGAGGAGATTAAGGGGGATATCAATGGTCCATATAGTGAACTTGGTGTTGATTTATTCACTTTAAGGTCATCACAGAGGACAAGGGGGCACTCTTTACGTCTAGAGGAAAAAGATTTCATCTCCAAATACGAAAAGGTTTCTTCACAGTAAGAGATGTGAAAATGTAGAACAGACTCCCTACAGAGGTGGTTCTGGCAAGCTCAGTAGATTGCTTTTAAAAAGGCCTGGATTCTTTCCTAAATGTACATTATATAATATAATAACTGGGTACTAACATTTATAGGTAAAGTTGATCCGGGGAATATCCGATTGCCTCTCGGGTGATCAAGAAAGATTTTTTCCCCTGCTGTAGCAAATTGGATCATGCTCTGATGGGAGTTTTCACCTTCCTCTGGATCAACTGTGGATATAGGTTTGTGTATCTGGGATTGTATTTTTTATTTGTTTTTGGTTGAACTGGATGAACTTGTGTCTTTTTTCAACCTGACTAACTATGTAACTAAAGGAGAACACAGGGCATTGTCAACCTGCTGCAGGAAGTGCAGCATTATTTGTTTAGGAAAACGGTATACAGAGGCTCATTCACTCTAACCTGTTGCTAAACCAATACGTACTGGTGTACGGTGTGTAAGGTAGTGCAATATGTTGTAGCAACGCTTTGTAGTACTATTATTATTATTTAAGGTACTTGTATATCGTCGTCAATTTAGACAGTGCTTTACATATACATTGTACATTCACATCGGCCTCTACCCTCAAGGAGCTTACAATCTAATAGCCAGATTCATAGAGAGATACGCTGGTGTATCAGTAGATACGCCGTCGTAACTCTGAATCTACCCGTTAATTTAAGCGTATTCTGGAAACCAGAAACGCTTAAATTAGGCTAAGATACGAGCGGCGTAAGTCTCTTACGCTGTCGTATCTTAAAGTGTAATTTTTAGGCTGGCCGCTAGGTGGCGCTTCCGTTAAGTTCGGCGTAGAATATGTAAATGACTAGATACGCCGATTCACAAACGTACGTGTGCCCGTCGCAGCAAAGATACGCCGTTTCTGTAAGATACGCCGCGTAAAGATAAAGCTGCCCCCTAGGAGGCGTAGTCAATGTTAAGTATGGCCGTCGTTCCCGCGTCGAAATTTGAAAATGTTACGTCGTTTGCGTAAGTCGTCTGTGAATGGGGCTGGATGTAATTTACGTTCACGTCGAAACCAATACGTCCTTGCGGCGTACTTTGGAGCAATGCACACTGGGATATGTACACGGACGGCGCATGCGCCGTTCGTAAAAAACGTCAATCACGTCGGGTCACTCCCCATTTGAATTAGGCGCGCTTACGCCGGCCCCATTTACGCTACGCCGCCGTAAGTTAGGAGGCAAGTACTTTGTGAATGCAGTACTTGCCTCTCTGACTTAAGGCGGCGTAGTGTAAATACAATACGCTGCGCCGCCTTGAAGATACGCGCCCCTACCTGAATTCGGCTAGAAGTCCCTAACTCGCATCCATATATACTAGAGCCAATTTAGACAGAAGCCAATTAACCTACCAGCATGTCTTTGGAGTTACTACTTACTTTTTAACTTTTTAAAATCACACATCATTCAACTCTGATGCAGTGAGTTGTGCCGGGTATAAATCCAGACTTGAAGCATTTATATGCAGGGCATCACATTGCACCTCAGTGCAAGGCTCCATTCACACCTATGTAGCTGTGACCACATGCATGCTGAATTCGACTAAAATTAGCATTTCAAAATGGCACCAAAGAAGTGCAATCATGTGTTTTGGTGCAAGATTTGATGAGCACGTTAGTAAGGCCCCTTTCACACGTGCGGACCGCATGTCCGCTTTTTCATCCATCCGTTTGCGGATAAAATCGGGACATACATTGGTCCCAATGAGATTGCGGGTGTCAGCGGATAAATATCCGCTGACACCCGTAATCGTCCGCCTTCGCAAACATCTGATTTTGCAGACGGAAGAAAACCCTATTTTTTTCTTCCGTCTGCAGAGCGGATCGGATGAACACGGACAGACGGTCCGTGTTCATCCGATCCACCCATAGGGGAGAGCGGAGAAAAGACAGGGCGGTCC
Organism: Rana temporaria; assembly: GCF_905171775.1. Taxonomy (NCBI): domain Eukaryota; kingdom Metazoa; phylum Chordata; class Amphibia; order Anura; family Ranidae; genus Rana; species Rana temporaria. Next base: position 47,481,737 of record NC_053492.1, read on the forward strand.
CTGCACAGTGTGCGGGGACAGCCCTGTTATCCGCCGGCTCAGCGGGGATCTACGGAGTGATCCCCGCTGAGCTTACGGAGGCGGAACATTACTGATCCGCCCCCTGTGAAAGGGGCCTTAGGTGTTTGGTGACACTTTTAAGAATGTATGGCACTGCTGCGCTCTTACAAATGGTAAGCCATTTTTTTGTGCATTGCACATTTGTGCGATGTGGGAACGCACGCAAAATTGCATACAGTCCCACTTCGCACAAATGAGAAAGTAGGCTTCAGCCTCTTTCACACTGGGGCGGGAGGTGCGCTGCTGGTATAGCGCTAAACCATCGGAATTGCGGCGGTATTCGGCCGATAGCGGTGCGGTTTTAACCCCTGCTAGCGGACAAAAAGGGGTTAATACCGCTGGCAATGCGTCTCAGTATTACCGCTACCGTATTGCCGGCAGTGTTACCGCGGTGTCCTATTGTTTTCAATGGGAAGGAAAACACACCGCAGGGCAGGAGTTTTTCGGGCTGTATTTAGGCACTTTTTTTAGCGCTAAACTGCATGAAAAAAAAAATGTTTTCTATGTGCCCCTACATTGAGTCAGTGTTGACCAATGCAGCTCAATAAATATGGTGTGAATGAGCCCTGAGGCCTGATACTAAACTTAGTAAAAATGTATTTTGGGATTACATACACATTCGTTTATGTGGAATACTGCAATAAAAACTCCATGTCTGCCAACTTTCTGAGATGGGAATGAGGGACACCTATCACCAAAAGTATGCAGGTATAGGACACACCCCTTGTTACTCCCCCTTAAAGGAGAATTGTACAAAAAAAATAAGATTGGTTAAACCCACAAGTGCTTTTTTTACCACTACTATTGCTTTATATTGGCTTTTGGAATTTAGAAATGCAGCAATTTAGAAGTCAGATGAAAGGTTTAGCACTGGGAAACACTTTTTGATAGATAAAAAGTGTATTTTATATACACCTAATAGATCAGACCACAATGAGGGACAAATGAGGAGGAATGGGGGACAGAGGGACATTGCTCCAAATCAGGGACAGTCCCTCGAAATCAGGGACAGTTGGGAAGTATGATAACTCAATCAATAAACAGAATTCTTTCACCTAAATTGAAAGAGCCATATTTAAATATAACTTCAGTTACAATGGTTTCTATGTAACCCGACAACATGCTGTCAGCCATTAAGCGTGGCGGATTACGCCCTAACAAAGACTCCACATGAAGCCTCTTAGCAGACCATTGACAAGGCTTGTGCAGGGAAGCACTCTGCTATAGATTTGATTGTTCAGCTCTGTGATCCTGTCAAATGAGCTGGAAAATCCTTACTTTGGTCCTGCCTGGCAGAACAGCAACACTCACACTAGTAAAACAATTGCTGAAAACACCCTTTTTGTAACACTAAAAATACAGATTACTACAGGTGATGACACTGTGGGGTTGATTTGCTAAAACTGGAGAGTGCAAAATCTGTTGCAGCTCTGCATGGTAGCCAATCAGCTTCTAGCTTGTTCAATTAAACACTTAAGGACCAGGATTATTTTTCGAACTTGTTTTTTACAAGTTAAAATAATTTTTTTTTGCAAGAAAATTACTTGGATCCCCCAAACATAATATATATATATATATATATATATATATATATATATATATATATTTTTTTTTTCCAGACACCCTAGAGAATAAAATGGTGGTTGTTGCAATACTTTATGTCACACCATATTTGTGCAGCGGTCTTACAAACTAATTTTTTTGCTTGGTATCTGACATACGCTGCGCCGGTGCAGATCTATGTGGATCTGCCCCTGTGTATATAATATATATATCAGTAACTCAAGCTAAAATTTACACACAGTGCAGTGACTCCTCCTTCTAGCTCCGCCTCCCTGCTTCTCTGTACCAGGAGACTATATTAAAGCGGGGGTTCACCCTGCAGAACAACATTTCAGCATTAAATTCGGCATTGTAGCGCGAGCTACAGTATGCCGGTCTTAATTTTTTTATCCCCGTACTCACTGTTATATCGTACATAGTAGATTCTGACTGCCCGCGGGGAATGGGCGTTCCTTTCAAGAGGGAGGGTGATTGACGGCCGGCTCTGGCACGTCACGCTCCCCGAAGACAGCCGGAGTAGGTCTCGGCTCTTCACGGCGCCTGCGCACAGACTATGCGCAGGCGCCGTGAAGAGCCAAGCCTATTTCGGCTATTTCCGGAGAAGCGTGACGCGCCAGAGCCGGCCGTCAATCACCTTCCGTCTGGATTGGAACGCCCATTCCCCGTGGGCAGTCGGAATCTACTATGTACGATATAACAGTGAGTACGGCGATAAAAAAATTAAGACCGGCATACTGTAGCTCGCGCTACAATGCCGAATTTTAGGCTAGAAGAAAAAAAAATATTTTTATTTTATTTTATAGGGTGAACCCCCGCTTTAAGTTCCAATTAGAGAGAGAGTCTGAAAGCAATCAGCTTATTTACAAGTCCCTTGGTGCTCTGTAATACGTGTTTCATAGGTGCATCCTGTTCCTGTAATAAATGTTAATTGGTTAAACAAAGATTTAATATAAACAGTATAAAAAAACAATTCTACAATTTAAAACAAACTTTAAGCAAACAAATGATTATACAATTGATCTTTCTAGTTTTGCTTCAAATAAGGACATTCTGAATACGTCTGTAGTCTGTATCTCATTTAAATGTGAATCATCTTTCAGGTGTGTTTTGCCTACAAGGGATATTTGAGAGATTATTTGCTGGTCTCCATCACATATAACGCTACTAAGGAGTCACTAAACACAGTAAGAAAGAATTATACTTGCTCCTGGGAATTTCATGAGCGTGATCCTGAAAGGTAAACAATTCCTTTATTTTTTTTAAACAATAGTGTATCTTCATTTACAAAGCCCTGGGAGTTTGTGCAGCACTTACGCAATCATTCAATTCCAGGGCAATATTTCTCAGCTGCCCAGGACCCATGTTTTCCAGCTTTCTGGGTATCTGAACAGTAAAAATTGAGTTTTTCAATAAAAATTGCATTTGTTATTCCTCAATGAATCAGGACAGTGCCGTCCCCTGGCTTTAAAAGAAACCTGTACCAGGAGAAAAATATAGGGTGTCATTGCTGATTTTATCTACTAAAAATGATGGTTGCCTGGCTATTATGGCGATACAGTGGTTTCAGTTTTTTTTTTTCTGAGTTGGAGCAAGTGGATTTTGTGTTTGGAGATAGGTGTTCTGACTTTACTTTAACCAGAGACAGTTAGGCTCCATTCACATCTCCGCGACAAGCAACTCCGCGTACACGGCATATTTTGCCGCGGATAGTGTATCTTTTTTTTTTTTTTCAGATTCTTCCCATTGCTGTCAATGGGCGAACGCCAATGTCGCCTGAAAAAAAGGGTCCGGGACTTTTTTTCAGGCGACAGGCGTACGGCGTCTATGAGATGTGAACCATCTCCATAGACATCAATGGGAATTTCCCCCTCTAGCGGCACAAGCGTCCGGCGTCGGGCGTTTTGTCGCCTAGATGTGAATGGAGCCTTAGGCTCCATTCACACCTAGGCAGACAAATTCGCAGCGTTTTGTCGCTGCAAATCGCGGTACAAATAGTGGCGTTTTGTACCGCGATTTGCGGCGACAAAACACCGGTATTGTCCGCCTAGATGTGCCCCAGATTGACCCCCTCTATGGAGATGGTTCCCATCTCCTAGCCGAACGCCGAAAGCCACCTGAAAAAAAGGTCCGGAACCATCTCCATAGAGGGACATGTGTTTTCATCCCTCTGGTGGCAGCGGCGTAGCACTACAGGCGTTAAAACGCCTAGATGTGAATGGGGGCTTAGGCAACTAGTATTTTCAGAAGGTCAGCAATAGTCACTTGCTTTTCTTTACCTGGAATCATCAACTAAAATGTTTAGCCTTTACCTGCTGGTAATTCGGTACAGCCTTACAACTAAGTGATTATTTACTGGACCCCTAAAAATTATCATTGTTGGGGGGACTGCTTTTGTTTATAAATAGGGATGAGCCGAACAACCCCCCGGTTTGGTTCTCGCCAGAACCTGCGAACGGACAGAAAGTTTGCACAAACTTTAGAACCCCATTAAAGTCTATGGGACTCAAACGTTCTAAATCAAAAGTGCTAATTTTAAGGCCCCATACACACGAGAGAATTTATCCGCGGATACGGTCCAGCGGACTGTTTCCACGGATAAATCCTCTCAAAGATTTCCGCAGATTTCTATGCGATGGAGTGTACTCACCATCGCATTGAAATCCGCGCGGAAATCCTCTGGCGATGACGTGTCGCGCCGTCGCCGCGATTATGACGCGGCGACAGGCGCGACGCTGTCATATAAGGAATTCCACGCATGCGTCAAATCATTACGACGCGTGCGGGGAATCCCTTTGGACGGATGGATCCGGTGAGTCTGTACAGACGAGCGGATCCATCCGTGGGATCGGATTCCAGCGGATAGATATTCTGTGCATGTCGACAAATATCTATCTGCTGAAATTCGGAAATATCCGCAGATAAATATCCGCCGGAGTGTACACACCATAGAATCTATCCGCTGAAACCCATTCGATGGGATTTATCTGCGGATAGATTCTATGGTGTGTACGGGGCCTAAAGGCTAACATGCAAGTTATTGTCCTAAAAAGGGTCTGGGGACCCAGATCCTTCCCCAGGGGACATTTATCAATGCAAAAAAAAGTTTTAAAAACTGCAGTTTTTTTCAGGAGCAGTGATTTTAATGATGCCTAAAGTGAAAAAAAAGTTAAATATCGTACCTGCTGGGTGTCTATAGTATGCCTGTGATTTAAAGTAATTTAAAACTGCTTGCGGCTTTAATGTAATGTCTGGCCCCGGGAATATGGATGGAAATTATTGAGAAAAATGGCATGGGTTCCCCCCAGGCCATTACCAGCCCCTTTGGGTCTTGTATGGATATTAAGGGGAACCCCGCACCCAAATTAAAAAAAGTGGGGCCCCCAGGCCCTATATATTCTGAACAGCAGTATACAGGCGGTGCAAACAAGACAGGGACTTGTATGAGAACACCAGCAATTGTATTCAGGTAAGCTTTAGCTGCACACAGTGCAAAGGACACAGTACACTAAGTGAAAATACTGCAGCTAGCACAATCACCTGCCTGCCTGTCAGTATATTATGAAGAGAATAACAGGAACGGTTCTAGCTAAACTGAATACAGTGTATAAATATATATACAACACCTGGGATGCATATATATCCTCTTCACACTGTAACTGAAGCTAACTGAGGCCCCGTGCACACGTCCGAGGAACTCGACGTGCCAAACACATCAAGTTCCTCGTCGAGTTCAGTGTTGAAGCCGCCGAGGATCTCGGCGGGCCGACTTTCCTCATTGAACAACGAGGAAATAGAGAACATGTTCCTCATCGGCTTCCTCGCTGAAAAGTGTACACACGACCGAGTTTCTCGGCAGAATCCAGCTCCGATCGAGTTTCTGGCTGAATTCTGCCGAGAAACTCGGTCGTGTGTACGGGGCCTGACTCGCCTGCCTGCTCTATCTAACTCAAAATAAATGACACTGTCTCTCTCTCTGTCTTTAACCACCGCCACACCACACTACACAAGGCCGCCACACAGGCGGCCTTATATAGTGTGGGGCGTGTACTAAACCCCCTGAGACATAATTGGCCAAAGCCACCCTGGCCAATCATCAGCCAGCAATGCACTGCGATGCCGCAGTGAATTATGTGCCGTGACACGCCATTTGAATTTGGCGTGAACGGCCCATAGTGTTTGAAATTCGGCGAACGGTCGAACATCCGATGTTCGAGTCGAACATGGGTTTGACTCGAACTCGAAGCTCATCCCTAGATATAAAGCAATTGTGGAAACCCCCGGACCTACATACAGTATATATACATATGCTATATAAACTTAGGCTAATATGGGTTTTCCATATTTCTTCTAAAGGCTTATTTTTTGGAAATTACAAGATAGAACATTTAGACCCACTGGTGAGGCTGTATCATGTTGTTTGTAAGTCATGGGATATATTCTGAATGTCACCGCATTTCTTTGAAGTAGGGTCAAAGCTCTTTTGGCCATACTTCTACTATAGGACACAGGAGTGCACTTCATTCTGCATTCTTGTGACCCAGATTCAGGCAACATAGGGCTAAAGTTCATTGTTGGTTGACATCACTCAGCCGGTCAAATCCTGACTTTTGCTTGCCCGGCAGCTGGCTTAGCCTCTTAGCATGCTGTTGAGAGGCTAAGCCAGCACCTCCCTTCCCCTCCACAGCCCGACACTCTAGTGAGCACTGGCAAGGCAGTGCAGAAAGCCGGTGAATGACAGTCACCATCTCTTTCTGCTCACTGAGAACTGAGTGATCAGCTATCTTTGATTGCTTGGTTCTTATCATAGAGGTGGCGGGGGGCAGATGCAGTGCATCAGTTCAATGCTGCATCCAGCTAGGTGAGTATGTAGACTTGTTTTTTTCAAAGAAGAAGATCCTCTGACAGGATAGGAGCATTTTTTACCAATTTTTGAAGGATGATGATCCAACCATGAATGTCACTTTAGGATGTTGACTTAAAGGCCTAAAGATGTACCTCCATTTGTCATGAAAATTTTTATCTTCTATGCTAGCTGGAAATTTGTCTGTATGGATCTTTGGATGTGTGTACAAGACACACTGGGTGATGCCGATAGACCATCTTCAATACACGTGGATCAAATTCTTCTGATGCAAGTAGAAAATGAGGAAAACAATTGGTATTTTATTGATGAGATAATCATTGCAAATGGAAGCATAAAAGGTAGAAGCCATGGAGTTTTATAGACATCCTTCTTATTTGAACAATGTGAACTTTCACCCTTTTATCCTTCGAGAACTTGTTAGTGCCTAGCCTAATATTTCTTGGAAATGTTTAACACTCCTACTGCAGTTATTAAAGCCTTGGGGCTAGATTCACATAGATCTGCGGATCTTTAGATCTGCGTGATCTATGTGATTTAAGATCCGCTGCCGCAAGTTTGAGAGGCAAGTGGGTAATTCACAAAACACCTCCAAACTTGCAGCGGCGGATCGTAAATCCCCGGGCGGAATTCAAATTCCGCGGCTAGGGGGAGTGTACAATTTAAATCAGGCGCGTCCCCGCGCCGATTTAACTGCGCATGCGGCGAAATTTCCCAGTGCGCATGCTCCAAATGACGTCGCTAGGACGTCATTGTTTTCGGCGTTAACGTAAATTACGGCCATTCGTATTCGCGACCGACTTACGCAAACGACGTGAAAAAAACAAAAATCGACACGGGAACGACGGCTATACTTAACATTGGCTGCGCCTCATAGAAGCAGGGGTAAGTATACGCCGGGAAAACCGCTACGTAAACGTCGTAACAACACTGCGTCGGGTCCGCGTACGTTTGTGAATTGCTGTATCTCGCTGATTTACATATTTCTCAGTGTAAATCAGCGAGAACGCCCCCGCGGCCATTTTTAAATTGCAGTTAAGATCCGACGGTGTAACACAATTACACCTGTCGGATCTGAGGCCCCATACACACGAGAGGATTTATCCGCAGATACGGTCCAGCGGACCGTATCCGCGGATAAATCCTCTCGAGGATTTCAGAAGATTTCTATGCGATGGCGTGTACACACCATCGCATTGAAATCCACGCTGAAATCCTCTGGCGATGACGTGTCGCGCCGTCGCCGCTATTATGACGCGGCGACGGGCGCGACGCTGTCATATAAGGAATTCCACGCATGCGTCAAATCATTACGACGCGTGCGGGGAATCCCTTTGGACGGATGGATCCAGTAAGTCTGTACAGACGAGCGGATCCATCCGTTGGAATGGATTCCAGCAGATGGATTTGTTGTGCATGTCAGCAAATATCCGATCTGCTGGAATCCATCCCAGAGGAGATTTCTCCGCGGAAACAGATCCGCTGGCGTGTACACACCATAGGATCTATCCGCAGAAACCCATTTGCTGGGATTTATCTGCGGATGGATTCTATCGTGTGTATGGGGCCTAAGGCATATCTATGCGTAACTGATTCTATGAATCAGGCGCATAGATACGACCGGCCTAAGTCAGAGATACGACGGCGTATCAGGAGATACACTGTCGTATCTCTCTGTGAATCTAGCCCTTGGTTTACATTTATCCATTTGCTCTTAGAAAGCCATAAACAAATGAAAATAGACCTTAGATCTGGGTTTCTCAACCAGGGTTCCATGAAATGCTAGGGTTCCTTGAGCAATGAGCAATTTTGGTTTCTCAGTTACATCCCCACTGACACCATTGACCTTTTTAGCTATCAATAAAGAGGTAATTCTTCCCAATGGCCACAAGTGCGTAAGGAACATTCTTCCCACTGACCATCACACTAATGTATCATGAGAAGTAGATATAGTCATTTTTAGCAGGGGGTTCCCTGGAGTCGGAAAAGTATTTTAAGAGCTCTCCGGAGTTAAAAAGGTTGATAAAGGCTGCCTTAGACAAAAAGTGATGGACAAACACATACTGTACTGGCAGCTATTTAGAGACACAGATTGTGATAAATAGACACAGACTAACAGATTCAAAGCATCTGGTGATCCTACCATGAAAGTTTTTGTCCCTTTTATCTCAGTTGTGCATCTATTTTGTCATCCTGTCCCATGGGCTTGCGATGGAGACTACAGGTGGCCATTTTAAAACCTATTATGCTGGCATAATCCACTGTTGCCACCTTCACGAAACTTATTCTGGAAAAGCCATGCAGCCATAGCTGGACTAACTGTAGACAGTGAGTGGTTACAAAGAGATTATAAGAGTATTTTTTTTATAATAAAATATTTTAGGAAAAAAAAGAAAACATATGGCTGGAGCAAAAGTGCAACTTGGAGGAGGGTGGCCAGCATGACTGGGGTGGGCAGTGGAGGCGGAGAGAATAGTGGTGTGATGGGGGAAGGTATTAATCCACTTACTGGATTGGTGGGTCCTGAGGGATGGGGGTGTTCGTAAGGGAGTAGTGGGGTGGAGGATCTTGTCGGAGCTCAGTCGGAACTTCTCATAGAATCAGGAAGGTTTGCTTGTTTGTTGCTTGGGGGGCTACCTATCAAGATTTCTTGTAGTATGGGGTTGGGATGGTTTCAATAGTGGGCAGTTCTTGATGGGGTGTGTTTTTTTTCCATGACCATTCACGTTTATGGGTTCAATTCTTACTAGTCGTAGCAGCAGCGGGAGGTCTATGGGACCTTTGAAGGCGGTGCTGGATATAATAATGGAGAATTAGGGGGGTTGGGCCCATCTGGAGGTATAGGTGTACCTTCCCTTCCTAATAATACAATGGTAACAATGGTTTTAAAGGGGTTGTAAAGGTTCGTTTTTTATTTTCTAAATAGGTTAATTTTAAAGCGGAGTTCCACCCAAAAGTGGAACTTCCGCTTAATCCACTCCTCGCCCCCTTACATGGCACATTTGGCATATGATTTTTTTGGGGGGGGAGTGGGGACTTCAGGAGGAGTGGGACATCCTGTCCCACTTCCTCCTTCCGCCGAGGGGCTGCTAAGGCTATACATCATATAGCCTTTTGGCGGCCCCTCCCTGTAGGCGATCGCCTGGGACACGTGACAGGTCCCAGGCGATCGCCTGTCGAATCAGATAGCGCAGCGCCGCTCGTGCATGCGCAGTGAGTGCCCGGCCGTGAAGCCGAAAGCTGTCATGGCCGGGTGCCCACCGTAACAATGAGGACTCCCGCCGGAGAGGGGGGGAGGAGAGGAGCAGAGCTCTGGCTGGCGCGTTGCTACCTTTTCCTTCAATTTCCCTTCTAATTTTTTTTTTCTTTATTTTCTTTGTCTAAATTTCTCACTTCCTGTTCCTCCTCAGTAAGGTGTTCAGTAAGCTGTTCTAAATTACTTTTCACCACTCAAATGATGGTGGAAAGCTTACTGAGGAGAAACAGGAAGTGAGAGATTAAAACATTTAGAAGGGAAATCGAAGGAAAAGGTAAGTGAACCAACAATGCAGTAGCTTAAAGGAACCTATTTAGAAAATAAAAGACGAACCTTTACAACCCCTTTAAGTTAGTTGTACCTGGTAGGAAGTAAGTGGTAATTATTCCTGAGCTGGTGTAAGTTGCGGCTCAGGTCCTTTCATGGGGTGACAGATACAACCTGTTGGTCAAGTGAAAATATCCCTTCAAAGACCTTAGACCAGGTAGGATTAAGCTGAGTTTTTTTGGTTTAATGGTTATGTATAAAATGTATTATATGCATTACGATTGTTTATATTGATATTTGTATTTCATTTGTAATAAAAGGTTGCTATGGCCATTCGACTCCAAAAATATGTTGTCCAGTCAATCTTGGAGGGGAAGGAATGAGGTTATTTTACAGAAAGCCTGAGCCCCAGTAATCTGCGCATGCCTCAGTCATGCAAGCTTTAGCAACCTGAATGTCATCATTTGGGGTGTACATTTATTCTAAATGACATTAACTGTTTCTGATAGACAGTAATTGATGATAGACACAAAAAAGTGATGGATGGATAGGGAATTTAATAGGCCCAGACAGTGATGGGTGGACACAGACTAACAAAAATTAATTGACAGATATTAGGTGGATTGTCAGACTCCATCTGCAATCCAAGCTAGCCTGGAAAACTCAATGTCAAACAAACTATTAGCCAGATTCAGTTGATACGCCGTCGTAACTCTGAATCGAAGCCGTCGTATATTTAAGTGTATTCTCAAATTGAGATACACTTAAATCTAGCTAAGATATACGACGGCGCCGTCGTATCTTAGCTTTCTATTTAGGCCGGCCGCTAGGGGCGTGAACGCTGATTTATGCCTAGAATGCGTAAATCAGTGAGATACGCCTATTCACGAACGTACGTTTGCCCGTCGCAGTAAAGTTACGCCGTTTACGTAAGGCGTTTTCAGGCCTAAAGTTATTCCACCAAAAGGATGGCGCAGCCAATGTTACGTATGGACGTCGGAACCGCGTCGAATTTTGAAAATTTTACGTTGTTTGCGTAAGTTGTCCGTGAATGGGGCTGGACGTAATTTACGTTCACGTCGAAACCAATAAGTCTTTGCGGCGTATTTTGGAGCATGCGCACTGGGATATGTCCACGGACGCCGTTCATAAAAAACGTCAATCACGTCGGGTCACAATTCATTAGCATAAAACACGCCCACCTCTTCACAATTTGAATTAGGCGCGCTTAGGCCGGCATATTTACGATACGCCGCCGTAACTTAGGACGCAAGTGCTTTGTGAATACAGCACTTGCCTCTCTAACTTACGGCGGCGTAGCGTATATGCGATATGCTACGCCTGCCTAACGTTACGCCCATCTACGTGAATCCAGCTATTTGTCTTTAGAGTGAGCAGATTGATGACAAAGACTTATAAGATAGGTGGCTTGTCTATGGCCAGGGAATACATAACCAGGATAAATACATATTTTACTCTGCACTCTTCATGAAAAGATTTAAATCCAAATAAGCTAAAGTCTGTTCTAGGCCCAGGTTCTCTCACTACTTTCTTATTAACAGACTGGAACATTTTACATCTGAAAATGTTCATCATGGAAAATTTTACAAAAAATCTAGTGCTTTACAGTGAATATTATTTCTCTTCTGATAAGGTGAATGCTGTGGCATCACGTGCGAGAATTGTCTATAATATAGAAAACACAAGTTTATCTAACATCTTGTTATCTTTACAGTTTACCAAGTGGATCCTAAACCAGCACAGCCAGGCGGTCATCTTCTGGAATCCATATCTATTACTGGAACTTACCCCTCCTTCAATGTGACTACCTTGGTGGCCAACTGTGGGGTCAACCTTCCTCTTATAGAGCTGTGGTAAGGGGACATATACAGTATATACACAGTATGCACCAGACCCTCACATTAAACTGTAGAGCAGGGGTTTCAAAATGGCGGCCCTCCAGTTGTTGCAAAACTACAAGTCCTATGAGGCATTGCAAGGCTGACAGTCACAAGCATGATTCCCACAGGCAGAGGATTGATGGGACTTGTAGTTTTGCAACAGCTGGAGGGCTGCCAGTTTAAGACCCCTGCTGTAGAGGAATACATGATGAATATGACAAGGTTTTAAGTGATGAGAAAGCTGCACTTGGGTTCCTGGGTCTTGCATATGTAGCACTCTGATGTTTAGGCAGGGTTGCGCCTAAATTTACCTGCCAGGTGTATTTGCCTTGGCCAATTATTAGGGATCAATTGAGTTCACCCTAAGTCTGAAATTGCTGCACCTCTCCCTTCTACCACTGGGTGGCCGGGTACCCAGTGGCATTAGATAAGACAAGGGCAAAGCAAGGACAGATTAGGAGTAAATGGGGTATCTTGGCCAATGGGCAGGGGTTGTCTTAAATCCCTTGGCCTGCTGGGAGACCCTATATATTTAGGTGAGGTCAGGTGATCTAGGTTCTGTGCCATCTGGACTGCTGTCTGGGTGGACGTGTGTTGTGCTGCCTGGGCTGCTAGGCTGGAGTTTGGGCCTATCCCGGGAAAATAGAACCTATCCAGAAGCAAGAGAGCAGCATAGGGTTGGGATTGCGGCTGGCAGTCCAACCAGAAGTGACGGTTTTGCCAGCTGGAGAATCTGTCGTGGTCGGAGGTAGAGGAGAAGTTGTCGCCACTAAGGGGCCATCCATCTTGTTACAAGGGACCACAGTGAGTAGCTAAAGCAAGTCCTGGAGCAGTATTCTCACCAATCAGGGACAATGAAGAATCAGGAAACTTCAGAAGGTGCCAAGCCAGGGACCCAGTCAGTGGGGTGACACTTGAGGGGTATCTGGAGTGCCAAGCCAGGGACCGAGCAGGGAAGTGGGGATGACACTTGAGGAAGATACTAAAGTAAGAAGATTAAAGGAGCTCACGGGATTCGGTGGCAGTGAATCAGCAAGTCTAGTGAGAGAGACTGGGAGATAAGTGGGCTGAGAAACTACAAGGATGGACTGTATAAAAGTAAAGGAGTTTGTTACAATTTGTGTTAGGAACTGTTCTAAGACTGTTGCCATAGGAGACAGCACATGCAGATGTGGTGTCTTGCTGGATGCCTTTTCTTGCATGACTGTCTACCTGTAGAAGTCTCAGAGTCTGCCAATTGACGTTGCAACTACCTCAAGGTGTCTTGGCCCTAAACCCACTGTTCGGTTCTGTTCAAGAGAAAATAAATCTCTTTGCATTCAATAAGTGTCTAGCGCCCATGAATCTACCTTACATTACACCCATCATGCCTTGCAACCCACTCTTTACAGAAGGATGTCAGCTATCCTTGGCTCTGGAGGTTCTCATTAGACTAAAGGAGGCCTGGGACCTTGCTACACATACCTGCTGGAACTGCAACTATCCCTGCTAAATCTTAAACATTTTTAAACCATAGCAAACGCAACAAAATTTGGGGAACTCATTAAAATGCCTATTTTTGTAATGGGGTGATTGAGACTTCATAATGGATAGGGATAAAACAGGAACATATGGCACTTACCTCCACTGTGCAGTTCGTTTTGCACAGTGTGGCCCCAATCATCGTCTTCTGGTGTCCCCTGGTGGTGCTCGCGACTCCATCCCGCATCGGTAAACCCCCTGGGAGGGAGAATCGCTCTCCCGGGGGGGGGGGGGTTACCTTGTGGATGCGCTCCCGAGTCCAGCATTTGCGTCTATAGACACAAAATGCCGGACTCAGCCCCGCCTCTCAGCGCCCGTGTAATTGGATTTGTTTGACAGCAGCGGTAGCGAATGGCTGCGCTGCTATCAATCTATCCAATCAAGAGCCTTTAATTGAACAAGCTAAAGTTAGAATCTGGTTGGCTACCATTCACAGCTGCACCAGATTTTGCACTCTCCGGTTTTAGTAAATCAATCCCATAGTGTGCACATGTTGGAGGAAAAGCAGTACCAAACATAGTCATGGATATGGTAGAAGTGTCTCAAAGTAGTTGGCCTAGGGGAGAAAAAAAATAAGTCCGGCCCTGGTGCCGAAACTAATTTGCATCAATCAGATTGCGTCCAAAACTTCTGTCACTGCTGTGAAAAATAAACTAGTATGGAAAGCGGCAACTCTATAAGAAATAATTGCAAGCCTAGTAATCTCAATGACAAAGACACATAGCTAGATTCAGGTACAGTTACGACGGCGTATCAGTAGATACGCCGCCGTAAGTCCCAATCCGTGCCGTCGTATATTTAAGCGTATGCTCGAACTGAGATACACTTAAATGTTGCTAAGATACGACCGGCGTAAGTCTCCTACGGCATCGTATCTTAGCTGCATATTTACGCTGGCCGCTAGGGGCGTGTACGCTGATTTACGCCTAGAATATGTAAATCAGCAAGATACGCCTATTCACGTACGCACGCCCGTCGCAGTAAAGATACGCCGTTTACGTAAGGCGTTTTCAGGCCTAAAGATAAACCACCAAAAAGATGGCGTAGCCAATGTTAAGTATGGACATCGGAACAGCGTCGCATTTTTCACGTTTTACGTTGTTTGCATAAGTCGATTCAGAATAGGGCTGGGCGTAGGTTACGTTCACGTCGAAAGCATTGACTATTTGAGACGTGATTTGGAGCATGCGCACTGGGATATGTCCACGGACGGCGCATGCGCCGTTCGTTCGAAGCGTCATTTACATGGGGGTCACGATTAATTTCCATAAAACACCCCCACCTCTTCCACATTTGAATTAGGCGGGCTTACGCCGGCCAATTTACGCTACGCCGCCGCAACTTAAGGAGCAAGTGCTTTGTGAATACTGCACTCTCTAAATTGCGGCGGAGTAATGTAAATAACATACGCTACGCCCGCACAAAATTAAGCCGCCCTACCTGAATCTGGCTAACATTGACTAAATAAGAAACAGTGACAGAAACAAAAAGTGGGAAGAAAAAAAAGAAAATGTAAAAGAAAGGTGCTGGACATCAAAACAATCTTCATTTTGACTTCTTTTGCGCTTCTTTAAATATAGTGGAGCTGCCACTGAAGATACAGAAACAGATCAGCTCAGGCAGACACTGAGTCAAGAAAATGAAGTGATTTCATTGGTGGTTACAAGACTTCAGGCAGCAAGCCCACCAATTGGAGGAACTTTTTCCATAAGCTTATCCAACACAATCATTCCAGGTAGGTGAAGATACAATATTCCGAATGCTAAAATAAAAGTAATAATACTACAGTGAAGGCAATAGAGTGTTGTGTCTTGTTAGCTTTCGATTAATTCAGACAATTTGGAGTTTAAGTGATACCCTTTAATGGCAAACTTGATTTGTTAACCACTTAACCCCCGGGCCATATTGCTGGTCAAAGACCAGAGCACTTTTTGCGATTCGGCACTGCGTTGTTTTAAGTGACAATTGCGCGGTCGTGCGACGTGGTTCCCAAACAAAATTGGCGTCCTTTTGTTCCCACACATGGAGCTTTCTTTTGGTGGTATTTGATCACCTCTGCGGTTTTTAGTTTTTGCGCTATAAACAAAAAGAGCTAACATTTTGAAAAAAAATAATATTTTTTACTTTTTACCATAATAAATACCCCCCCCCCCCCCAAAAAAAAAAGAAAAAAAAATATCCCCCAAAAATATATAAAAAAAACATATTTTTTCCTCAGTTTAGGTCGATACGTATTCTTCTACATATTTTTCGTAAAAAAAAATCGCAATAAACGTTTATTGATTGGTTTGCGCAAAAGTTATAGCGTTTACAAAATAGGGGGTAGTTTTATGGCATTTTTATTAATATTTTTTTTTTTACTAGTAATGGTGGTGATCAGCGATTTTTTTTCGGTACTGCGACATTATGGCGAACACTTCGGACACTTTTGACACATTTTTGGGACCATTGGCATTTTTATAGCGATCAGTGCTATAAAAATGCATTGGATTACTATAAAAATGCCACTGGCAGGGAAGGGGTTAACACTAGGGGGCAGTGAAGGGGTTAAGTATGTTCCCTGGGTGTCTGACTGATCGCTGTTCATACATTGTATGAACAGAAGATCAGCATTTCTCCCCCTGACACAGGACCGGGAGCTGTGTGTTTACACACACAGCTCCTGGTCCTCGCTCTGTAACGAGAAATCGCAGGTGCCCGGCGGCAATCGCGCCTGCCGGGCACCCGCACGGGAGTCAGGGAGGAGCCAACGTTATTGTACGGGCTCTCGCGTAGGGGAGCCGACCTGCCGCCGTAGAACTGCGGCAGCAGGTCGGCAAGTAGTTAAAGCTGCAAGCTTTTGGGATAACTTAGATCCCTTTGTTAGGCCTTATACATGTATAAAGCCTGATGAAGGGATCTGAGTTATTCCATAAGCATCACAGAGGAAAGAGCTGTGGGAGTGGCCCAGGAGAAAACTACAGGAGGGGGCGGAGACAAGACCAGCCATGCTGCACAAGAGAGAACAGCAGTAAGTGGTCTTTAGGTAAAGTCTCACACTGGATTAGTGCACAGATCTGGGAAAAATACACAAAGCACACCAAGGGTCAAGGAATAATACACATGACTCTTGTATTTAGACTATATTAGTTTAGCCTGGAGTTAAAGCGGGAGTTCACCCATTTATTAAATTTTTTTTTTTCTCCCCTTAGATTCCTGCTCGTTCGGTCTAGGGGAATCGGCTATTTGTATTAAAATATGAGCAGTACTTACCCGTTTTCGAGATGCATCTTCTTCCGTCGCTTCCGGGTATGGGTCTTCGGGAGCGGGCGTTCCTTCTTGATTGACAGTCTTCCAAGAGGCTTCCGACGGTCGCATCCATCGCGTCACTCGTAGCCGAAAGAAGCCGAACGTCGGTGCGGCTCTATACTGCGCCTGCGCACCGACGTTCGGCTTCTTTCGGAAAATCGTGACGCGATGGATGCGACCATCGGAAGCCTCTCGGAAGACTGTCAATCAAGAAGGAACGCCCATTCCCGCAGCCCATTCCCGGAAGCGACGGAGAGGATGCGTCTCGTAAACGGGTAAGTACTGCACATATTTTAAAACAAATAGCCGATTCCCCTAGTAAAAACGAGCAGGAATCTAAGGCTGAAAAGTGCCCTCTAAGGGTGAACCACCGCTTTAAGTGAGTGTTCAAATTTTTACCTTTTTAACGGGAATTGGTGAATGCACATTATTCAACAAACAGAATTCCATAGGGAGGCAATGACCAGTCTTTATTACAGGAAGCTCCTGCACAAGGGTTGATATACTAAAGGCAAATAGGCTGTTCACTTTGCAAGAGAAGTTGCATTTTGCAAGGAAATATTCCCTGAGTTTAGTGAATGTGGTGACATTTCTCTTTGCAAAGAATATCCAATAACATGCAGGGAACCAAAAAAACTGTATCTTTGCTTGCACATGATTGGAAATTCCCTTGTGAACAGTCTATTTAGCAATGGCGACTGGTGTTTTTTTTTTTTTTGGGGGGGATACGGTGGCAGCTAAACAACCAAACACTCCCCCCGCCCCCGTAAGTGGCACCCAAATCCCCCTGCTGTTTGATGGTCAGTCCAGCACTTACCCCATCATGGCAGCTGGCAGGCAGTGTGGTTCAGCGGCTCTGCTCTAAGTCCTCCATGGTGGCTTCCAGCTCCTCCCCTCCTCCTCCTAGGCATCCTATAGGATTGCCTGTCCTTTCAGCCAATCGAGTAACCAGTGTAAAAACCCACTTCCTGATTGGCCGGGAGGAAGATCATTGTTACAACAGCGAATATTGATTCACTGTTTTAACAGACCTGGGTGGGCTCAGAGTGCACTCTCTGTGACCCGTGCCTACCCTATATTAAAGCCCAATAGAGCCTCTGGCTCTAATCGGTGCTTAAAAAAAAACAGCCCCTCACCATTGGAATCCATGTGCCGGTGTCCTGAATGGGCCCGGACACATGCATAGGGGAGGTGAAGGGGGGAAGCGCCTGTGTGTCCTTAATGGACGGGCTGCCCCTGCTATTTAGCAATCAACATAAAAGTTTCACACTGGAGGATTGCACAGATCGGGAAGAAATGCACAAAGCATATAAGGTTGGCCATAGATGCCTTGCTTTTTTTTTTTTGATTAGTCCAAACAGATTCCTCCATCCACACATGTAAGGTGGATGGAGGAATCCTAATCACTATTCCATTGTATTTTGACAACAGGACTTCTCTGCTGTAAAAAAACAACTTATCAGTGGCTGGCTGTAGCTAATCGGCTGCTGCCGCTGATTGCCAAAACTTTTCCAGCCGTCCCCTTGGACAGAAGTTGATTGTTAGGTTGAATTTGGTTAAGCGGGAGAGGCCATGAATGGATGGAAATTTGGCCATTTCGTGCTGAACTGGCCAAATTTGGATCCATCTATGGACAGCTTTAAAATGCATATGACTCTTTAGACAATATTTGCTTATCCTAAATTTCTAAACTTTAAGCACTTTTGACGTGATGAAACATCTCTGTTGCACAGCAGGCATTGTTACATTGAAACAGGGAGACAGAATATGTGACAGATTTACTATATGACTTCATCTTCATTCATAAATTGCTCCCTCTGTTGTTCTAATCTAATGTAGCATTACGACAAAATAAAACCTGACCCTGACCACTTCCTAATTATGCGCATGTTAGAAGTAAAATTCTGCCTCATCTTCAGTGTTAAACCTGCCTTCTGCCCAGGAATCGGATTGCAGGCTCGGGGTCTGAAATACAAAACAAACGGTTGCATATACTTTGCTAAATGAAAGGCAGTCTAATTTTCATCTAACTTTATTTATTCTTTTTGCTGAGTTGCACAATACATTTCCCTCTGTGAGTACTTTGAAGAGTTACTCGGGCATGCTGTTATTTGCTTCCAACCCCTTGTACTGTCACAGAGTTTGAATTGATGAGAAGATCATTCACCCCAATAACTACACCTGTATTTTGCTTTTAAAGGAATACCAGTACACATCTCCCCGCTACAACTACGGGAAATAATCATTAGTAATGTCAATGATGTCACACTTCAATATATCAATGCCACAGACTTCACTGTCACCAGGGATGTGAATTCTTGCCATCACATTGTTTGGACCTTGTATTGGACTAATATGACCGGAGACTTACCAAATTTCATCCAGGTATGTTTTTGATATTTTGCTTTTGCCTTATTCTCAGCCATGCTTGCCTGATTAATTGGTGCGCTTTGGGCTCAATGTAAAAGTAAACCTTGAGATGTCTACATGGAACAAAGCCTTGCTGTTTAGGGCTTCAGATTCTGCTCCAGATACTGCAGTAGTGCATCAGTCCACCCTACTAACCCTCTGCCAGTAATCTGGTGATCTGGGAACCCCTGCTTGTAATGCATTAAAGGAAATCCTAAACACACCCACTGCAGTTCCTCTGATGTTAGACTGGAATTAAAGCCCAACTCCAGTCAAAATGTGATATGCCTCGTACACACGATTGGAATTTCCGACAACAAATGTTCGATGGGAGCTTGTTGTTGGAAATTCCGACCGTGTGTAGGCTCCATCGGACATTTGCTGTCAGAATTTCCAACAACAAAAATTTGAGAGCTGTACACAATTCCAATGCACACAACTCCACACATGCTTAGAATCAAGCAGAAGAGCCGAACTGCCTGTTGAACTTAATTTTTATCGGCTCGTCGTACGTCTTGTACATCACTGCGTTCTTTACTTTTGGAATTTCCGACAACGTTTGTGTGACCGTGTGTATGCAAGACAAGTTTGATCCAACATCCGTCAGAAAAAAATCCACGGTTTTGTTGTCGGAATGTCCGATCGTCTGTACGCGGCATTAGAGTGTGGGAAGGAACTAGATCAGCCTTTCTCAACCGTTTTAACACAAAGGAAACCTTGAAATAACTTTCCGGTCTTAGGGACCCCATGCTAAAAATTACTATATCTACAACTCATGATACATTTGTGTGATGGGAAGAATACACCTTACACTTGTGGTCATTGGGAAGAATTATTCCATTACAGATAGCTAAATAGATCAATGGTGTCAGTGGGAACTTATCTGAAGGGTAGAAATACTGATTGCTCATGTAACCCCTTGGAACCTCTGGAGGAACCTTGGTTTCCATAAAAACCTGGCTGAGAAATCCGGAATTAGAACCTATGATAAGGTGAATGAATGAAAACTTATATAGCGCAGCACATGCAAACTTAATCGCCTCTGGGCGCTTGTTGTTCCTGTCTCCTTTGGTATCAAAAGAGATGAGTCTTGATCTTTCTCCTGAACGCCAAGTGGTTCTCCTCCAACCGAATGCTGGTTGGTAAAGCGTTGGTAAAGGTGTTTTTTTTTTTTACCACATCAGGAATTTATGGAAAATCTCTCGAAATGGGGCATCAGAAATACATAAATACCTCTTGGCGCTCCACTGAAAACTAAAAAAGACAAAAGTTAGGCTTTAATGTGATTGTTGAGGCAGATAGCATGGACAGAGGAAGTCCCACAGCACAGACTTCTATAGGTATAATCCTACTAATCATGTTAGGTGCTCTCTGTATTCTGGCTACAAGAAATAACAAGCAGCCAAGCAATATGGCTAGTTTTTTTAACTATTTATTTACCACCAGTGTGTTTTTGGGTTGTGGTAAGAGACCCACAAAACTCAGGAATAATTAAAAAATCTCAGGCAGATACAGGTTGATTGGAATTTAAGTCTACCTCCAGGAATTAGAAAATCCACCCTTGCAATGCATCCCCCCAGGGTTAAATGCTTGTTATGCTTTTTAGGTACAGGAAAAGGCAGGATTGCTTATCCATTCACCCTTTCTTGCTGTCTCTAGCACTGTCCTCCACTTGCTGAAGTTCGAGTCTGTTAGGGGTCCCTCTGTGTCATCATGTACAAATAAAGGCTATTGGCACATGGTGGGGGGTAAGTGTGCCTGACTGCAGCTTAGAAAGGATGTTGTAGTGCACTGGTTGCACCACTGGAAGGATCCTGCTGGAGTGAAGAACAAGGTATTCTCCTTATTCTGGCAACCCTAGACATACTGAGCATTGGGGGGGCCCCACTTTCTAAGTCCTGGGGTTGGGATTTAAAACCAGGACTCTGGTATTGCAGTGCATCATTGCTAACCAATGTACCAAAATGCTATGGGGTTGGTTTGCTAAAATAGGAGAGTGCAAAATCTGACGTAGATCAAAAACAATCCTAGCTTACTTGCAACAAAACTAAAAATCTGATGCAGCTATGCATGGTAACGTCAGCTTGGTAAATTCAAATAATTCTAAAGGCTTTAGAAAAAAAAACATGTAATTCTCACCTGCTATGTGTGTTGGTTTTGCACTGAACAGCCAGGATCCTCCTTTTCTCAAGTCCCTCACCGGCACCCTTGGCACTTCCCTGCTGCTAAATGCCCCCAGAGAAAGCAGCTTGCAATGGGTACACTCAAGCATGCTTGTTCCTGAGCCGTGGCTCTGCATGTCCATTCACACACCCCCTCTCTTTCCTCATTGGCTCACTGGCTTTGATTGACAGCAGTGGGAGCCAGTGTCTCTTGCTGCTGTCTCAGCCAATAAGGAGTGAGAATCCCTGGAGAGCAGAGGCTCTTGTGCACATCGCTGAATGGAGATGGAGCTCAGGTGAGTATGGTGAGATGGAGCTCAGGTGAGTATTATGGGGGGCTGGGGAGGCCTGGTGCACAGAGAAGTTTTTTTACCTTCATGCATAGAATGCATGAAGGTAAAAAACGTAGAGCTGTTAGAACCAATTTAAGCTTTGACAATAAAAGCTGGAATCTGATTGGTTTCTATGCACAGTTGCATCAGATTTTGCACAATCCACTTTTAGCAAATCAACCCCTTTGTTGGAGAAGCAGAAATGTGTAAGTACAAAACAGCTGCTATGCCAGTCACCCCCTTCCCATTCATCCTCCTAAAATTGAGTGTGCAGACTTGAACCTGTCTACACTGCTGCGGCTTGCACAGAGCCTCACATGCTTATGTAGATCAATGTTCTGATGTTCAGACCAGAGCTTGCCAAACATTAATATATAACCACACTATTTGTCTTTAGCAGATCACACACAATTAAGCCCCCTGACTTTTTTAACTGCCCCCCCCCCCCCTAGATCAGATACTCTAGATTCAGCCCTGCTGGGCTTGTGAATGTGCAAATGTTTGCAGAGTTGCCAGAATGCTGAGCAGAAGACAATCCATACAGTGCACATCCCTTATACAATACCTTAGTAATTGCACAGTCTTCTAATTCCACAGTCATGGCAGAGCTTGCCCTGTATTTTGTTGGCTTTGTGCTATATTATTTTACCATAAATAAACTGGTATGTTGTTTCTTTTGTTGACACAGGTTACTGCAGACAAGCTTACAGGACTGAACACCACAGTTATAACACGGGTGGTTTTTGATGGTGGAGTGTTTATATGGCCAATATTTGGTGATATGTTAGCATCTGCAAACCCCCTTCCTCAGGTAAATGGTGTCTAAGCTGAGCCATAGTTGAATGAGAGAAACTAAGGGTGGGACTTTAAGGAAGAACATCACTGGCATATGAACCAAAAACATATGGTAAAAAATATTTATTATACAAACAAAGGAGGTATGACATATACACATTAAGATGATAAAATGGTACAATTAGTAACCACCTAGAAATTATATAATAGTACAAATTAGTCCAACAAAACATACATGGTAATGCATAATAGTAATGGGTCTAGGTACATAATTCTAGAGGAAACAAGAGGGTACATGATGGTCTATGATAGGTACTCATAGTAGGGCATCTGGTACATGAGAACCGGCTTTGTAGGGGTAGCATAGAAAAAATAAATAAAAATGAGTTGGTTCATAAAATTGCAATGTTAGAGGGTAAATATTATACATGTACACTGTGACATATCATCGTATAATGGCTCTACGCGTTTCGTGTTCACTTTAACACTCATCAGGAGCAGATACACAGTGTACGGGTATCTATAATAGAGAAAGAAATGCCATAGTAAAGTAATGGACATAATAGGGAACATAGAAAAGAGGGGAACAATAATAGTCCCAAACACTCTCACCTAGTTATGGTAAAATGGGTAGAATCATAAGATGGTACTGTAAGAGAGGGGCAGCTATAATTAGCATCGTCCCCGGGAGCTGAATTGGTGACACCTTGGCACGGCAGTAGCAGCAACAGTAAACAGTATTGGCCATGAACATCGGATAGTGGATGTCAACAGTGGTAGAATTGATAAAGTCTGTGGTAAAACCCAGAGGTAATGGAAGCACTGCACCAAAAATAGTGGGTAGGAAGTGAAGTGTAAAGTTGGAAAGGTAAACATGTGAATAAAGACATGCACCAGCATGTTCAAGATAAGCATAAGTCAAAAAGATAGTAAGGGTGCAGGTGTGATAGTGAAAGCACTGCACCGTAGGTACCTACCCAGCGAGGGTGGATCAAGAGGTGGCACCATAAAGTGTGTAGGGTCCCATGAAGATGATACAATCCGAAGTGATGGCTCAATATGGGTAAGTATATATAGCGGCCGTATACCAAAAGTGGCCAATGAACGCCACGCAGCGTAGATAGGGGGGAAGACCCGCATCGCCGTCCAGGCAGTAACGTGCCTGGCGTTGGCGCGCAAGCCCTCCTCGTACTAGCCGCAGATGGATAATCCACGCCCGCATCGCGGCGTCACAAGTGACGTCACCCGTCGAGCGTGGAAGCGTGGCATTGACATTCAACCTATCGGGGATGGAGGCATGCTAGTTATTGCCTCAATTGAAAGTCCCAATCTTAGTTTTAGGCCCCATTTTTCAATGAGCCATAGTTGAGTCAGCATTGCTAAATATATTTAAATGTAGCACCCTCTAGCGTGCTAGATAGAGTTTACATAGTTGTTTAAGTAGGTAAATTGGCCTGAGGTCTGGGTTGAATCTGGGTCAGGGATGAGTGACTGAGAGAGGCTGGATGACTCAGCAAACAACACCTCTGGTAACTCCCCCTGCTCTCTGTAACCTCAGGGAAGCTTCCAGAAGCAGAGGGTGGCATTTAGGAGGAGTTTCTTGGAGTATTGGCAAGGACCCCAGCTAATCCCCAGCAGAGTGGGCTGGTGAGGGGTGCCTCTTAAATACTCATGAGTCATGCCAGTGGGGCAGTTGGGTAGAAGATGGAGATGGAGTACTGGGGAGACTGTTGGTGCCCCTTGAGGGTGCCCCCTAGTCTGGGGGGGTGACCTTAGGCCTGGGGCTTGGGTACTGGAAGGACCATCTACAACACACAGGGGAATCCTTGCTTGGATGCACAGGTGTGAGGACAACAGGAAACAGTCAGCATGTCCGGAAGATCTCCTTAGAGTAAAGCCTCGTACAGACGACCGGGAATCTCGTCAGGAAAAAAACACATTTTTCTCAACAGGATTCTTGTCTAGCTTGATGGGATTCTTGTCTAGCTTTCCTTGCATACACACTGTCAAGCCTCGTACACGAGACCAGGAATCTCGTCAGGGAAAACAAGGATGTTTTTCTCGACGGGATTCTTGTCTAGCTTTCCTTGCATACACACTGTCAATCCAAAACCTCATTGGTCTAAAGCACGGTGACGTACAACATGTACGACGGCAGTTTAAAGGTGAAGTTCGATTCCAATGGTGCCACCCCTTGGGCTCCTTTTGCTAATCTCGTGTTAGTTAAAAGTTTGGTGAGAAACGATTCGTGCTTTTCAGTCTTCGTGCTTTCAGATCATTTTCTGCTGTTCAGAATGCTGACGAATGTGCTATCTCCATTACGAAGGCAAGTTTTACCAGAAGGAGCGCTCCCATCTCATACTTGATTCTGAGCATGCACGTTTTTTTTAGACTCGGAAAAGCATACACACAAACGTTTTTCTCATCGTAAACCAGCCCGACGAGAATCACAACAGTTTTCCCCGACGAGAAAATAGAGAGTAGGTTCTCTTTTTTTCTCGTTGAGATTCGCGACAGTTTTCTCGACGAGAAACCATACACACGAATGGTTTTCTCTGCAAAAAGCTCTGCCGGTCGTGTGTATGAGGCTTCAGTCTGGGAGAACTGGTGAGTGTCAGTCTGGAGGACTGGGAGCGTCAGTCAGGAGGACTGTGGTGAATTAGCCAGGAGGGCTAGTGAAAGAGGCTTCTGCAGCCAGGAAGGCTGGCATGGCCTGAAGAGGTGGTGCTGGGACCAGTGACCACAAGAGGATGTGCAATAAATGTGTTAGTGGTGTCACCCTACACCCTACAAGTTTAGGGGCTGCGAATCCCTGCCTTTAATGGACCAGTGCTACAGATTTTTACAGAGTGACACCACTGGTGATTCTGCAAGCAAGTGAAGTGCTGGAAGAAGGAAAGGAGCTGTATATAGGACTGTATATACTAGCAGTTGTCCCTGAAGATGTTTCAAAGTCAAGTGGGGTCCTACGTGGTGTGTGCTACATAAAGAACATGTAGACCTTAAGAAAAGGATTTCTGAACAATTATGTATCTTTAAAAAAAATGCTTGGTCTGTTATATATTTGACATTGTAGCTCAAATTGGAGCTCAAATGAACTTTCAGTTTAAATCTCTTCATTTTCTAAAGAAAGCAGCCACAACCTCAGCATCATGCTAGAGCTAGGGTCTCTATCTCTCTCTGTGGAAGCAGTGGTCTCTCTGCAGAGGTCTGGCACGCCCCCGTGGAGTCAAACCTAAAATGCTCCAACCAGCAGGAGACATGACGTTTGCTGAGTGGAGAGCTCTGACTCCGACTGTGCAGAGGTGTGTCAGACCTCTGTATAGAGACCACTGCTTCTCAACTGAGTGGAAGTGGCCTTCTCTAAAACATGTAGACAGGCATTTCTGCTTAGGTTATGGCTGCTTTCTAACGAAAACAGACCGTAAAATGTTACACATGTGTTGTTTTGAAGCACAAGGAATGTGTTTAGCTGATTTAAACTAAGTGTTTAGTAGTAGTAATAAAGGTAATGATGTGGTGCTATTCTTCATATGCAGGTCACTGTTCATGTGAATGACGTCTCAGCCAGATGTTCAGGTTCTTGTTCCTTCCAGCCTCTTTTGAGTGTGACCCCATTAGTGAAAGACATTCAGTACTCTACAGGTATTTACACCATGTCTGATAACTCTGGTAGCATTGCAGTGCTGGAGACCCATGTTTAATCACTACTAGGAATGCTGTCTGTGAGGAGCACACACACATATATGTGGTGGGTGTATGTGTGTGTATTCTTCCTGTGGTGCCTTCTACTTTCACCTACAATTCACGTGTCATAAATACACTTATCTGTAGATAGTACCCTTCCCCACGCTAGTCTCTACAAGTCACTATAATCTTCCCATGTGATCAGTGGTCCCAGTCTCTACAATCTTCCCAGTTGGTCAGTCTGCCCAGTCTCTACCATCTTCCCAGTTGGTCAGTGTGCCCAATCTTCCTAGTTGGTCAGTGTGCCCAGTCTCTACAATCTACCTAGTTGGTCAGTGTGCCCTGTGTTCTACAATATTCCTAGTTGGTCAGTGTGCCCAGTCTCTACAATCTTCCTAGTTGGTCAGTGTGCCCAGTGTTCTACAATCTTCCTAGTTGGTCAGTATGCCCAGTGTTCTACAATATTCCTAGTTAGTCAGTGTGCCCAGTGTTCTACAATCTTCCTAGTTGGTCAATGTGCCCAGTCTCTACAATATTGCCAGTTTGTCAGTGTGCCCCATTCTCTACAATCCTCCTAGTTGGTCAGTGTGCCCAGTCTTCTACAATATTGCCAGTTGGTCAGTGTGCCCAGTCTTCTACAATCTTCCTAGTTGGTCAGTGTGCCCAGTCTTCTACACTATTCCCAGTTTGTCAGTGTGCCCCATTCTCTACAATTCTCCAAGATGGTCAGTGTGCCCAGTCTTCTACATTCTTCCCAGTTGGACAGTGTGTCCAGTCTCTACAATCTTTCCAGTTGGTCAGTGTGCCCAGTCTTCTACAATATTCCCAGTTTGTCAGTGTGCCCCATTCTCTACAATCCTCCAAGATGGTCAGTGTGCCCAGTCTTCTATATTCTTCCCAGTTGGACAGTGTGTCCGGTCTCTTCAATCTTCCCAGTTGGTCAGTGTGACCAGTCCCCTACAATCTTCCAAATTGGTCAGTGTGCCCAGTCTTCTACAATCTTCCTAGTTGGTCAGTGTGCCCAGTGTTTTTTCAGTCTTCCCGGTTTGTCAGCATGCCCAATCTTCAGACTTCCCAGTTGGTCAGTGAGGCCCGAACTCCTTCCACTTTAGTGGAAGGCCCATTTTCAGGTGGACAACAGGTTTTTTGTTGACGTAAATGAAGCATGGGCCTTGTGTGTTTAGTAAGATGTAATGTTCAATTCAGAAGCTTTGGTAACAAAGGCCCAAATATTTCTTAGTATTGGAAAAGGGAAGTAGAAAAGTTAAATTACATTGAAAGCAATATTCAATGTGATGTTAAAATATGTATAATGAGATGTCTGGAGGTCTCGCAGTGTTTATGAATGATTTGTGAATCAGCAGTGACAATGCGTGCAGCCTACATTAGACATGTGCACGCCTCAAATTTTCGTTTAGAGTCAGATGCATTCATTAATTTAAGAATTTAGTTTTGGGTGCATTCGTTAATAGACCCAATTCAATTTCAGAATTAATTTTGTATCTTAGGCATTTGTTTTTTTTCATTTGGAATAGCTGGATGGTAAGGAGATGGCGGCTACCACATACTTAACAGCCATGACGCATTTGCTGTCAGCGGAATTCTCGCTGTCAGCAGAATGTAAACAAACAAGTGCCGATGTTCTGCCGAAAATGTTCCCACCGGCGAATTAGGACCCCCCTGTACTGCGCAGGTGAGGTGATTGCGCAGTACGAACTTCAACCGAGCCTCCGAAAATAGCTGAACATGTAGAGCTGAGAGTCAGCTCTACACGGCCCATGCGCAATGACTATTTCACATGCCGCACGTTCTCGATGCTAGTGCTACTCTGCAAGGAGTGGGGTGATTTTACCAATCAAGTACACGTCTTAGCAAAATCCGCCTATCGATATTGCAAAACCCACCCTTCATTTGTTTTAACACTCCCCGCTAAGACGTATCCTTTATTGCTAAAATCACCCCCGCCCTTTGCAGAGTAGCACTAGCATCGGGAGCGTGCGGCATGTGTCATAGTCATTGCGCATGCGCCGTGTAGAGCTGACTCTCAGCTCTACATGTTTGCCTATTTTCAGAGGCTCGTTTGAGGTTCGTACTGCGCAGGCGCCATGCCTGCGCAGTACAGGGGGGTCCTTATCCGCCGGGGGGAACTTATTTGGCTGAACACCGACATCAAAAAATCAGTGTGTGCCCCCTCCCCCCCCCCAATATGTAGAGTTTGGCTTGGATTTTGAGGTGAACCCAATGCCAAAATAAAAAAAAAAGGTGAGGGGTCCCAACCAAAATCCAGTGACAGCCAGCATTTTCAGAAAGTATAAAAGTGGCCTAGATACTGTAGTAGCAACTAGGTCACAAAAGTTGCAACCAGGCTTTAATAGTAGTCAAAGACAAATAAAATAGTGGGACATGGGTTTATTTATGTACAATAATACATTGATTTTAGACAGCTTAAATGAGGTGTAAAAGTTACCATGAGTATCGAGAGTATAAATAATCGCAAGTACTGAAGCAGACAGATTTCAAACAAGTAAAAACCAGTTCAACTTGAGGAGAAACTGAATTCAGGTAACTGAAAATACAGGTCATTCTCAAAAAAATTGCATATTGTGATAAAGTTCATTATTTTCTGTAATGTACTGATAAACATTAGACTTTCATATATTTTAGATTCATTACACACAACTGAAGTAGTTCAAGCCTTTTTATTGTTTTAATATTGATGATTTTGGCATACAGCTCATGAAAACCCAAAATTCCTATCTCAAAAAATTAGCATATCATGAAAAGGTTCTCTAAACGAGCTCTTAACCTAATCATCTGAATCAACTAATTAACTCTAAACACCTGCAAAAGATTCCTGAGGCTTTTAAAAACTCCCAGCCTGGTTCATTACTCCAAACCGCAATCATGGGTAAGACTGCCGACCTGACTGCTGTCCAGAAGGCCATCATTGACACCCTCAAGCTAGAGGGTAAGACACAGAAAGAAATTTCTGAATGAATAGGCTGTTTCCAGAGTGCTGTATCAAGGCACCTCAGTGGGAAGTCTGTGGGAAGGAAAAAGTGTGGCAGAAAACGCTGCACAACGAGAAAAGGTGACCGGACCCTGAGGAATATTGTGAAGAAGGACCGATTCCAGACCTTGGGGGACCTGCGGAAGCAGTGGACTGAGTCTGGAGTAGAAACATCCAGAGCCACCGTGTACAGGCATGTGCAGGAAATGGGCTACAGGTGCCGCATTCCCCAGGTCAAGCCACTTTTGAACCAGAAACAGCGGCAGAAGCGCCTGACCTGGGCTACAGAGAAGCAACACTGGACTGTTGCTCAGTGGTCCAAAGTACTTTTTTCGGATGAAAGCAAATTTTGCATGTCATTCGGTAATCAAGGTGCCAGAGTCTGGAGGAAGACTGGGGAGAGGGAAATGCCTAAATGCCTGAAGTCCAGTGTCAAGTACCCACAGTCAGTGATGGTCTGGGGTGCCATGTCAGCTGCTGGTGTTGGTCCACTGTGTTTTATCAAGGGCAGGGTGAATGCAGCTAGCTATCAGGAGATTTTGGAGCACTTCATGCTTCCATTTGCTGAAAAGCTTTATGGAGATGAAGATTTAATTTTTCAGCACGACCTGGCACCTGCTCACAGTGCCAAAACCACTGGTAAATGGTTTACTGACCATGGTATTACTGTGCTCAATTGGCCTGCCAACTCTCCTGACCTGAACCCCATAGAGAATCTGTGAGATATTGGGAAGAGAAAGTTGAGAGACGCAAGACCCAACACTCTGGATGAGCTTAAGGCCGCTACCGAAGCATCCTGGGCCTCCATAACACCTCAGCAGTGCCACAGACTGATTGCCTCCATGCCACGCCGCATTGAAGCAGTCATTTCTGCAAAAGGATTCCCGACCAAGTATTGAGTGCATAACTGAACAGAATTATTTGAAGGTTGACTTTTTTTATTAAAAACACTTTTCTTTTATTGGTCGGATAAAATATGCTAATTTTTTGAGATAGGAATTTTGGGTTTTCATGAGCTGTATGCCAAAATCATCAATATTAAAACAATAAAAAGGCTTGAACTACTTCAGTTGTGTGTAATGAATCTAAAATATATGAAAGTCTAATGTTTATCAGTACATTACAGAAAATAATGAACTTTATCACAATATTCTAATCTTTTGAGAATGACCTGTAGGTAGTGGAAAAATTTCTATGCTTGTATTGCAATTCACATTTACCCAGTTGCAACCATATAGTAGGGTTGTGGGGCCTGGTGAGTGGCAGCTGAGAGCCACTGTTGATGATCCTACTACAACCCAACTGAACAGTTGCAATTTAATGAATAGTAAAGCCACTCCTGATG
Source organism: Rana temporaria (assembly GCF_905171775.1). NCBI lineage: Eukaryota > Metazoa > Chordata > Amphibia > Anura > Ranidae > Rana > Rana temporaria. Next base: position 47,512,194 of record NC_053492.1, read on the forward strand.
GCATAACAACTTAGGTGATTAAAAAAAGGTAGTGGATGGTGTTTATGGGCTAGATTCAGATACATTAGTGTATCTTTAGGCGGGCGTAGCGCATCTCATATGCGCTACGCCGCCGTAACTTAGCAAGGTGAGTACTGTATTCTGAAAGAACTTGCGCCTTTAGTTACGGCGGCGTAGCGTATATGGGTCGGCGTAAGCCCGCCTAATTCAAAATAGGAAGGAGGTGGGCGTGTTTTAGTATAATGATCCGTGACCCCATGTAAATGAGGCGCCGAACGCACGTCGGCTAGAGATACGCCGAACACTGCCTACGACGTGTACGTAAGTTACGCACAGCCCTATTCGCGTACGACTTACGCAAACAACGGGAAATTTTGACGCTGTCCCGACGTCCATACTTAACATTGGCTACGCCTCATATAGCAGGGGTAACTTTACGCCGGAAAAATCCTTACGTAAACTACGTAAAAAAATGCCCCGGGCGCACGTACGTTTCTGAATCGGCGTATCTACCTAAATTACATATTCTACGCGTAAATCTACGGAAGCGTAAATATGCAACTAAGATACGACGGCATAAGAGACTTACGTCAGTCGTATCTTAGCCAAATTTCGGCGTATCTTGCTTTCTGAATACATCCTTGAGTGAATGCATCCTAGAATTTACGCGGCGTATCAATAGATACGACAACGTAAATTCTTTCTGAATCCGGGCCAATGTGTGTAATACAGTCTATTTCAATGGCAATTGTCACTTTCTGCTCACCAGGCCCCACAACCCCACCAAAGGGCTGACATTAAATGAATAAGGAGCTTGATCCTACCACAACCCAACTGAATGGTTGCAATTTAATGAATGGCATAACAACTTGTGTTGTGCTCTGGTGAAAAATAAGTAGTGGATAGTGTCTATGTTTGTATTACAGTTCACATCAATGGCAGTTGTCAGTTGCCCCTCACCATTCCCAACAATGCCACTAAATGGCTGCATTTGAATGAATGAGAGACACCCTTCATGGCTTGATCCCACCATACAATCTTGGGAGGCCCACTAGCCATCTTCTCACTGTGTTGTGTTTGGTGCCTAGTTCACATACCAAACATTGGGAAAGTTCTAAGCTCTTCAATAGCAGCGCTGGCCATTTTAAAGGATAGGAGGTGCTAGTCCTGCCACCACAGCCAGTCTGGTTGCTTTTCAGAAGAAAAGGGAATGAGGGTGTACCAGTCTAGGGCTGCTGGAGAAGTGGCTATCTTTTACATTTATGCATGGAAACTCTTTTAATCTTTCTTTACATTCTTACACTAGCAAAGTAAAAAAAAAAGTAATATTGATCATTAATCATTATCATCAAGCGCTAGAGGAAACATTTGCATGAGAATTATTGGATTAGTGAAATCCTGTGATCTGAAGGCCAACTTGTCTGTTATCTTGTCTTGTCATTATCTGTGTACTGTAGGTAGCAGATGCGATTATACCATCAATATTGTCGGATCAGGTTTTTCCAGAAGCCCAGCGGACATCCACGTATTAATCAATGAGACAAAATGTGATATTATTGATGTGAATATATCAAATATAGTGTGCTGCACCAAGTCATGTCTAGCACTGGGGTCGCACGTGGTTACAGTTCATGTGAAGCCCATGGGTTTTGCAGTAAATGGAAGTGGAGACTCCCTTTTTATTTACATTACACCCAGGCTCTTCAGTGTCATCCCATCTGTAATTTCACAAATCGGTGAGTTGTCAAAATGCATATTATTGGTATGGTAGTAACTTTCCCCTGAAAGCTGAACTGATAAATACACAACTGATAGTATATACAGGAGCTGTTTTACCTGCCACGGGATTTGTACGTTTGTCCAGCCAGTCCTGAGATTTATTCAGCAGTGCCACATAACGCAGCCAGGTAGATAATCTGACTTTCTCTGCAGCTGAACAATAATTATCGGTCACCTCCCTGCCCTAATCTGGCAAGGCCATGATTATGCCTTTCATGCCTAAGCCTATTTATGACATTTGGTGTTTACAAGTTAAAATCTGTATTTTTTGCTAGAAAATTACTTAGAACCCCCAAACATTATATACATTTTTTTAGCAGAGAATCTAGAGAATAAAATTGCGATTGTTGCAATATCTTATGTCACACGGTATTTGTGCGGTGGTGTTTCAAACGCAACTTTTTGGGAAAAATAAATGTTCATGAATTTTAAAAAAATTAAAAAGTAAAGTTAGCCCATTTTTTTTGCATAATGTGAAAGATGATGTTACGCCGAGTAAATAGATAACAAGCATGTCATGCTTTATAATTGCACGCACTCGTGGAATGGCGACAAACTACGGTACCTAAAAATCTCCATAGGTGACGCTTTAAACTTTTTTAAGGTTACCAGGTTAGAGTTACAGAGAAGCTCTAGTGCTAGAATTATTGTTCTCGCTCTGACGATCGCGGCGATACCTCACATTTGTGATTTAGACACCGTTTTCATATGCGGGCGCGACTTCTGTATGCGTTTTCTTTGTTGCGCAAGCTCGCGGGGAGGGGGGTGCTTTAATTTTTTCTTTTTTTTCTTTTTAGAATATTACATTTTTTTTTTTTTTTACATTTGATCACTTTTATTGCTGTCACAAGGAATGTAAACATCCCTTGTGACAGTAATAGGTGGTGACAGGTTCTGAATACCGTGTACTTTTTTAAATCCGGCGCCATTGGCAGCCGAGAAACCCGGAAGTGACGTCATGACGTCGATCCGTGTTTACATTGCGGAGACTGAATCAAAGCCGGATCGAGGATCGGGTCTCCTGGTGGGACGGGAGAGGCGGCTGGAGGGGGGATGTCCCCTCCCGCTCCTCCGGAATAACAACCGAGCGGCTTTTAGCCGCATCAGTTGTTATGTCTGGATAGCCAATCGCCGACTCTAAACAACGGTACCGGGATGATGCCTGCAGCTGCAGGCATCATCCCGGTATAACCCCCAAAAGCCGAGGACGCATATATGCGTACGCTCGGCGTGAAAGGGTTATACTTATCTCCTGTCTTCTTCTTTTATCTAAAATAAAATAAAAATTTCTGCGCTTGAAACAAACTCCACAAATCCCAACCCCACTGTATCTGCTGCATGCAACTCGCATTCAAAAAGCACAATTTCAAATGCTTTTGAATACTGATTACATAGGTATGCCAGCAGCCCTGTCTATTGTCTGTCTGTGCATCAAACAATCATCACTCTTTGGACCTCAGCTTGCCTGGCTCTTCCTCCAGCTGGGTGGCTTGGCTCCACCCCAACAAGTTTTGTCATTTAGACGTTTGATGAATGGAGGTGCATGCCAAATGAAGCAAAGCATTGCAGCCTTGACATGTGTTCACCCCCATCTGCAGCCTTTTTAGGTATAAGGGCAACAGTTTGGGGTCGGTCAAATCATGGCTTAAACATGTCAGAGTGCTACTATACAGATTGAAGGGGCTGTTATCAAAACATATTTACACATGAGTTGCATTTAAAATGCATTATTTTATTACATCGCTTCAGTGATTTGTGGTGTTTATATCTGCCGGGAGTTCAGCTTTAAAGAGACTATTCCACTTATCCTGTTTATCAATCAGTTTGATGTAAGATCATTCATTTTGTAATATGCGATGTTAGTTATAATGTAAAGGACTCTTTTTCTTTGTAACTGAAGAAGGATAAACCTGAGATCAAAGCTAGCTGTATTCAAAAGGACATAACAAAACAGCTACATTTTACATAATAAAAGAGTTGGAAGAACATGAAAAAGAAAGGAAAGGTCAACCTGTTTTTTTACATGACTAGTGATCACCAAGTTTGTATTGTAATGTTTACATTTAATTCATTTTTATATGACTTTTCTGTTTATTTAGATATGTGGAGAGTTGTAAATTACCTGTGAAAGAAAACTCTTAAAAACTCTTGGGATTAAATCAGACACATAGGAAATGCATTGTTTTTAGTGAGTCAGTCGAGCCATAAATTTGCATTGTGGGAATGAGCAGTAAAGTACAACACTGTGGAGCACCAAAAATTACTCCAAAGGCCAAAATTTGTTTCATCTGCTAATGTTAACGCTGAATTATGGGATTAAGGAAAAAGACCCTTGTTGTTAGGTCTAGAGGTAAGGGAATAAAATCTAATACTTCATTCATTGGTCAAGAAGCAGGTGCTTTGGGTTGTGGGATGGGCCCTTACCATTCTTACATACATTGCAAGACTGTTGGTCCAACATTTTATGTGAAGTCAGCAAACATCCACCATCCGGCTGCCGTGGGGAAGAAGCTCCAAGGAATCGGTTGCACAGTGCAGAGGAAGCCTGCTTGAGTCAAGAATAAGTTAAGAATTGCTAGAACTAATGAGCATTTACCCTTTGCTTTGCGTGGAGGCCCCAGTGTAAGGTCATTTTTTTCTGTTTCCCAGAGATGAATGTAAAAAAAACAAGGCAATTGCCCCCCCCCCCCCCCAAAAAAAAAGAATTGTTACAGGTGGCATCTGGTAGGCTTAGGTATTCGCTGACTTCCTAAGTCTTATCGATCTCTCTGGGCTTTTAGCCTCCCATCCACCTTTTCTTTCTTTCTTTTTTTTTTAGAGAGATGGAGTGTTTTCACTGACTTTGGGGTGGTCCCCAGTACAGGGACAATGTCCACACAATGAGACTGGAGGAGAAGCGGTTTAACCTTAGACTGCGTAGGGGGTTCTTCACTGTTAGGGCAATAAGGATGTGGAACTCTCTCCCACAATTGATGGTAGATGCAGTGAGTATGGATATCTTTAAAAGACTCTTAGATATACATATTAAAGGACACAACATACAGGGATATGGGAAATCATTATAGACATTGATTCATGCACCTACACAGGTTGAACTGGATGGACTATTGTCTTTTTTCAGCCTTACCGACTATGTAACTTGAAGTATCATCGCCAGTATTTCCATTGGGGCTCGCTAAATGCTTGCCAGGACTTCTAGTGCTCCCTGAATTGATGGTGAGAATGTCCTATGGCCCAGACAGGTATTTAGTCATCAACTTTAAAGGGGCTGGCGCTGTGTTACTGTCTTGCCTTCTGCCTGCCCATGACCCTTGACTGGACCTGACCATTCGCTTGCCTATCTTCTGTCCATAATCTTTGCCTGTACCTGATTACTCTCTTGCCTGCCCATGACTTTTGCCTGGATCTGACTTCTCTTTTGCCTAACATTTGGTGTACCGTATCCACAGTGTAGCCTTCCTGTCCTCTTTGTTGAGCAACCCTGAGGGTCAAGACGTGATATCTTCATGCAGTCAAACCCATCTCCACCAACAGGAGCTCTGGTGAGAACTGGCTGGTGCTTAGATTCCGCACCTCGTGAGCAAGGGACCTGCACCTGTGAGGGAGCGTCATAACAGCTCCACTGTCTTCTCAATATCTATAGTTTCTGGTATCCTAATCTTCTTGATGAACCTAAATCCTAATGCAGACTCTTCCTTGTTTCCAACTAAGCCTCCTGTAGTACTTAGAGAACAAGGATAAATTGCATAAGATCAAGTAGCTTCTGCCCTGCCATAGGCACTGTGTAAAACTTGCTGAATACAGCTACAATAGATCATGTCAAATTCAGTTTAAAGGTATATAGTTGACTTTCTGACTTGCTGATAATCTCTGAATATTAATTCACAAATTATTTGCGCTTATTGTCTGGAGTTACTTTTTAATAGAACTAACCATGCTCTGTAATTTGTTCTTTCAGGAGGTCAGATAATGACTTTAATAGGTGTCCACTTTGGTGAAGTCAGCATTGCAGAGTTTGGTTCTTATCCATGTTTACTATGGACATACAACTGTACAACAATCACATGTGTTGCATCTTCCCAGGTATGTACTCTGGACGTCACACAAAGTTCCTACACAGTTTAAAATCTAATGTCGGATAATATATTATCATTTCGATTTCTGCTTAGAATAATTTTGAATGAATTCAAATACCACCCAATTTATATATATACCTATGTTTATTATTAGTAATTGCCCCCTGTGAGCCACCTGATCTCAGATGCATGGTGACTAAGCCCTTGAGCAGATCTATGCTGGCAGCATACACTTTCACTTAATAACTCTAGCATTGTAAATAAAAAAACAATAAGTAAATTTGACAACTCAATAAAAGCTTACTTGAAAAACCTCCTTTCATGTTGTAAGTGCTGCCTGCCTGCTGGCCGTCTTTCCCACAATGTTCTGGATTCCCTGCATGCTTTGCAGCTTCTCCACAATTTCTAAGAGCTACTTATCCCATGGTATTTTGATGTTTGTAACTGTGATTTCTTTACTGCCTCTGTCTCTCAGCACCTCTGTAGTTTAGAAAGGCATGTTGTCGAGCAAAATGTGGTTCACCAACCATGAACAAAGTCGCCATGTTTAAGGCATGGTGGCCGAAAAGCATTGGCTATTTTGACTGCTGTTCACCTACATTAATAAAACAATGTTTTAGCCAGCTTTCAAGGCACCAACCTTTCTCCCTTTTTTGCATGGATTGCATATGGGGGTTTACAGAGACTTCACAGGCTAAGTGCTGTGTTCTTGAGGCTGACCAGGCATTACACAGGAGGTAGTGGATTGGATGCACCTGTTTCAACCATGAACACAGTGTCTGGCTTTGAAAATATTCACTGCTTACTCTGCAGGCATCAGGTAGGTACAGGGGGATGGGGGGCTGAGTAGGGACAGACTTGGGGTCATTGAACTGGATATGCTTGCTCCATGTCATAAGGGGATCAGCGCCTCTATGTTATCAAGCAAAGTATGATCAACCATGATCAAGGTGTCTGGTTTCGAAAATAAGCAGTGCCCACTCTGCAGGCATCAGTTTGGTACAGGGGGATATGTGGGGGTAAGTAGTGCCAGATTTTGGGGTCCATCACACTGGACATGCTTACACCAAGTAGAGATCAGCACCTCTGTTATCAGGAAAAGTACAGTCCACCAACAAGGTGTCTGGGTTTGAAAATAAGCATTGTTGATTCTTCATTTAAGTACAGGAAATAGGGAGTCTACAAAGGGACAGATTTTGGGGGTCCATCAAACTGGACATATTTACTCCATGTCAAGAGGAGATTAGCACCTTTATGTTTCAAGCAAAGTGTTGTCCATTATGAACAAAGTGTCTGGTTTTGAAAATAAGCAGTTACCCCTCTGCAGGTATCAATTAGGTATAGGGGAATAATATGTAGTGCCAGATTGTGGGGTCCATCACACTGGACATGCTAACTCCATATCAAGAAGAGGTCAGCACCTCTATATGTTATCAAGCAAAGTGTAGTTCACCATGAACAAGGTGTCTGGCTTTGGAAATAATCACTGCTTACTCTGCAGGCATCAAGTAGGTACACATGGATAGGAGGGCTGAGTATGGCCAGACTGTGGGGTCCATCACACTGAACTTGCTTATTCCATGTCAAGAGGAGATTAGAATCCCTATGTTATCAAGCAAATTGCCGCCCACCATGAACAAAGTGTCTGGCTTTTAAAATAAGAAGTTCCCCTCTGCAGGCATCACTTAGATACAGGGAAATAATGGGCTACATAGGGAAAGATTGTGGGGTCCATCACACTGGACATGCTTACTCCATGTCAAAAGGAGATCAGTACCTCTGTTATCAAAGTGTGGTCCATCGTAAACGAATGGCCCAAACTGCCCACTCTGTGGATATCAGGTTGCAAAGGACACATAATCATCTACCCTTGAAAAGGTTAAATTTGGGACATGGCGTTAAAAGAGATTTGAAAGAGAAAAACATAACCTGTAGAAAAACCCCTGTTAGGATCTGCATGGTGAAAGCAGGGAGCTTAAGATACTCAAAACAAACCCTGAGTAGTGTGAAATGGTATTAAAGTGATGGGCCTGTTATGCCTTGTACACACGATTGGAATTTCCGATGGAAAAAGTCAGACGGAATTTTTTCATCGGATATTCCGATCGTGTGTGTGCCCTATCTGAGTTCTTCCATCGGAAATTCCGACGGACTCAGAAAGAGTACACTATAAAGTTAGCCCACTGCTCTAGCGCCCCCTATCACTTTCACACATTTACTAAACTAGAGAAAATTAACCTCTCTTTTTTCCAGGGGAGCTGCTTTTTGTTATTTATATATTTACTTATCCCACTTTTTTTGGCGCGAAAATCACTTCTCTACTCAGAAAGAGAACATGTTCTCTTTTTTACCGATGAAAAAAATTTGGAAATTCGGTTTGGAACTCAGACGGAGAAAAAAACACGCATGCTCAGAATCAAGTCGACGCATGCTCAGAAGCATTGAACTTCATTTTTTTCGGCTCATCGTAGTGTTATACATCACTGTGTTTTGGACGGTCAGAATTTAGTGTGACAGTGTATATGCAAGACAGCTTGAATGGAATTCCGTGAGAAAAATCAGTCAGAGTTTATCCCGACGGAAATTCCGATCGTGTGTACGGGGCATACCCTTCAGAGAGTCAAAATGATCCTGCTGGACTGTGTAAAGCACACAGAGCCATTTGTTTGCAAAGCAAGCATGTACCAAGTGCTCTGGAGAATTTGTGCATTTTTTGTTGATTTTTTTTCTGGAACTACAAGGCTGGGGTGTTTGTAGCTCCCTTTGATGGGATAACAGTGTTTGGTCTTTACATAGGGAAAGACTAATACAGTATTTATAAAGTAGAGAATCTGAAGTTCACCGAATGTTTGCAGCTGGTAATTCTCCCTGGTACATGTGTTTTCTGCCAAGGAAGTGTGGAAAGATGGTGTGGAATTGTGGAAGGGTTGTTTGGAAGTGTAGAAGGGTTGTGTGGAATTGATTTGGCAGCTTTACATCCACCTAAATTACTTCCAACAGAAAGCTGACAGGCAGCTTGGCAGGTGAAAACAAAGTCCTGAAGTGTTTTCTAAAGCCCACGCTGATGCCAAGACTCAGGCCCCATACACACCATAGAATCTATCCGCAGATAAATCCCATCAAATGGGTTTCTGCGGATAGATTCTATGGTGTGTACACTCCGTCGGATATCTTTCCGCGGAGAAATCTCCTCTGGGATGGATTTCCAGCAGATGGATATTTGCTGACATGCACAACAAATCCATCTGCTGGAATCCATTCCAACGGATGGATCCGCTCGTCTGTACAGACTTACCGGATCCATCCGTCCAAAGGGATTCCCTGCACGCGTCGTAATGATTTGACGCATGCGTGGAATTCCTTATATGACAGCGTCGCGCCCGTCGCCGCGTCATAATAGCGGCGACGGCGCGACACGTCATCGGCAGAGGATTTCAGCGGGGATTTCAATGCGATGGTGTGTACACGCCATCGCATAGAAATCCTCTGAAATCCTCGAGAGGATTTATCCGCGGATACGGTCCGCTGGACCGTATCTGCGGATAAATCCTCTCGTGTGTATGGGGCCTCACAATGGTGGCTGCGAAAGGGATAAATGAAGGATTATTATTGCTTTCTATGGAATGACAGAGGGAATGCCCATAGAGTATAATGGAAAGCAAATATAAACTAGTTTGCAGGCAAATCTGAGAGACATATCAATTTCAACTTTCCCACAGGTTGCAGATTCTAAAATTGAGATTATTTGGGATTACAGTTGTTTTCTATGGAATGGCAGATAAATGCTAGAAAGGAATGCCCATAGAGTATAATGGGAAGTAAGATGTGACCTGGAGTCAGAACCATTCAACATATCAAATAAGGGCTAGATTCAGAAAGAATTTACGTCAGCGTATCTATCGATACGCCGCGTAAATTCTAGGATGCGCCGGCGTATCTTCTTTCTGTATTCAGAAAGCAAGATACGCCGAAATTTGGCTAAGATACGGCTGACGTAAGTCTCTTAAGCCGTCGTATCTTAGTTGCATATTTACGCTGGCCGCTAGGTGGCGCTTCCATAGATTTACAAGTAGAATATGTAAATTACCTAGATACGCCGATTCAGGAACGTACTTGCGCCCGATACGCCGTTTACGTAAGGCTTACGTCCGGCGTAACGTTACTCCTGCTATATGAGGCGCAGCCAATGTTAAGGTATGGACGTCGGAACAGCCGTCGAATTTTACGTCGTTTATGTAAGTGGTACGTGAATTGGGGCTGTGCGTAGGTTACGTTCACGTCGAAGGCATTGAGCCGACGTAACTTAGGGAGCATATGTGACCTGACTCTGAGCATGCGCGCGCATTGCGCGGATCGTTAGTGCAAAAATGTACATGAGGAAAGATTAGAAGAACTAAATCTATTCACTCTTGAGAAGAGGAGAATTAGGGGGGATATGATCAACATGTACAAATATATAAGAGGTCCATACAGTGTACTTGGTGTTGAGTTATTCACTTTACGGTCATCACTGAGGACAAGGGGGCACTCTTTACGTCTAGAGGAAAAGAGATTTCACCTGCAAATACGGAAAGGTTTTTTCACAGTAAGAGCTGTGAAAATGTGGAACAGACTCCCTCCAGAGGTGGTTCTGGCCAGCTCAGTAGATTGCTTTAAGAAAGGCCTGGATTCTTTCCTAAATGTACATAAAATAACTGAGTACTAAGATTTGTAGGTAAAGTTGATCCAGGGTAAATCCGATTGCCTCTCGGGGGATCAGGAAGGAATTTTTTCCCCTGCTGTAGCAAATTGGATCATGCTCTGCTGGGGTTTTTTGCCTTCCTCTGGATCAACTGTGGGTATGGAGTTGGGTGTATGGGATTGTATTGTGTTTTTTATTTTGTTTGTTTATTTTTTTGAGGTTGAACTGGATGGACTTGTGTCTTTTTTCAACCTGACTAACTATGTAACTATGTAACGGCTACTTTGAATACAACACGCCCACTACCTTCCACATTTGAATTAGGCGGGCTTACGCCTGCCTAGTTACACTACGCCGGCGCAACGTACGGCGCCAGACCTTTGTGAATAATGGTCTGGGCGCCCTATTTTACGTTGGCGTAGCGCATATGAGATGCGCTACGCCGGCACAACTATACGCTGAGCTACGTGAATCTAGCCCTAAATCTTTAGCAGGCATACTCTCCAAATTCAGTGGCAATATTTAAAATCAAGACAAATTGGATTATAATTGTTTTCTAAGGAATGAAAGAATGAAATGACCATAGAGTATAATATATAATCAACTCTTTTGCAGGCAACCCTGAAAGATATAGCTATTTAAAAGGGACATGTATTCCTTCTGAGACAACAGCCTCATTTAAAGGCTTTGCCTTTTATTTAAGACAGTTTTTTATGTATAAAGATTGAAGATGCAATATTCTCTTTACTTCAAATAATCATATACTGTACATTACAGGTAATCTGAGATAAGCGAATGCACAGTTTCGAATATAACAATGTTCTTCATCAAGCACACATGCTACTTGATGAAGAACATGTTCTTGTCGAAACTGTGCAGTCGCTGACCTCAGATTTCCTTCAATTTATACTAATATTTCAATTAGAGAGAATATTGCAAAGATTGGTATTGTATGTTTATTTTGTTTGATGTGTGTTTGTTGCAAAATTTAGGAGGTCCCCATTGGATGCAATCATAAAAGAAGTATACTGGCTAAACTGCATAAGTGTCCAACCTTGATTTAACCCTTTAACAACCACACTATTGCCAAATGAAGGCTTCAGCGTGGCTCGATAACTCAGGGACGGCCTATTATGACGTCCTCCCAGAATCGCAGGCGCGCACACACAGGAGTATCCGTGACCGGACCTGGCGTATCACAGTAAATGGCCACTGACAGCAGCCGTTTACCACGTGTTCGCGCCGACAAATGACGGAGCAATCACTTGTAAACAAACCAGCGTCACGTCCGGTTCCTCTCTCCCCTCTCTGTACCGATCGGCACAGTGTGAGTGGAGAGGGGAGAGATCGGGTGCAGCAGCGCTGTGGGCTGCATCTCTAGTTCCCACAGCGCTGCTCTGTGCCCATTGCAGCACTCATCCACCCATCCATGCTCAGGCATCCCAACCACACTCAGCCATACCCAGCAATACCCAACCATACTCAGCCTTATGTTTGTCATTTCATAGAAAACAATAATAATCCCTCTTAACGTCAAGTTTGGACATCATTCCTGAACATAGAGAGTATGTCTGCTAAAGATTGATCTGATATGACCAATGGTTCTGACTCCAGGTCACATCTTGCTTCCCATATTATACTCGATGGGCATTCCATCTTGTCCTATGTTTGTCATTCCATAGGAAACAATAATAATTCCTCTTAACGTCAAGTTTGGACATCATCCCTGAACATAGAGAGTATGTCTGCTAAAGATTGATCTGATATGACCAAGGTCACATCTTTCTTCCCATTATACTCCAGGGGCATTCCTTTCTATTATTTATCTGTCATTCCTTAGAAAACAGCTGTAATCCCAAATAATCTCAATCTTACAATCTGCTACTGTACATGAGGAACACCTGTGGGAAAGGTGAAGTCGCTATATCTCCAAGATCTGCGTGCAAATTAGTTTATATTTTTCTTCCCATTATACTCTATGGACATTCCCTTCTGTCATTCACCTTTTTATGGCATAAAAAAATAATAATCCCACCTAATCTCAATATTAAACATGGCCAATGATATATAAAAGTAGGTTTGCATAAAAAAAAATTGATATGTCTAAAGACTCTGGCCCGGATTCAGATACAATTGTGTATCTATCGGCGGGCGTAACGTATCTCAGATACGTTACGCCGCTGTAAATTAGGGCGCAAGTTCCGTATTCAGAAAGAACTTGCGCCCTAAATTAAGGCGGCGTAGCGTATGTGGTCCGGCGTAAACCCGCCTAATTCAAATGTGGATGATGTGAGCGTGTTTTATTTAAATTACATGTGACCCCGCGTATTTGACGTTTTTTACGAACGCCGTCCGTGAACGTATCCCAGTGCGCATGCTCCAAATAAACCCGCAAAAAGCCAATGCTTTTGACGTGAACGTAAATTACGCCCAGCCCTATTCGAGAACGACTTACGCAAACGACGTAATCGACGGAAAATACGACGCTGGCCCGACGTCCATACTTAACATAGGATACCCCTCATATAGCAGGGGTAACTTTACGCCGGAAAAAGCTTAACGTAAACGACGTTAAAAAATGCGCCGGACGGACGTAAGTTTCTGAATCGGCGTATCTACCTAATTTGCATATTCCTTGCGTAAATCGACGGAAGCGCCACCTAGCGGCCAGCGTAAATATGCAGCCCAAGGTACGACGGTGTAAGAGACTTACGCCGGTCGGATCTTAGGTAAATATATGCGTAGCTGATTCTATGAATCAGTCGCATAGATACGACCCCGCAACTCAGAGTTACAACGGCGTATCCGGAGATACGCCGTCGTAACTCCTATCTGAATCCGGGCCTCTGTCACTAATTGATATTATGTTTTTTCTTTACCATTATTCTCTATGGGCATTCCACTTAGTTCCATAATTGTTCTCTATGGGCATTCCATCTCCCTGTTAAAGTCTATGGGCATTCCATTCTGTCATTCCTTTTACTGTAGTATGTCCCGTGGTGGAGGTTTGATCTGAATAGGTTGGCCTGTGAATTGAGTAGATGTATAGTAAAACAAAGTAAGTGTGTATAGAATTTTTCTTTTAAGTTTACTATGTGCACAGTTTTGACACAGTAATATTAAGTTGATTTACTAAAGGCAAATAGACTGTGCACTTTGCAAGAGCTGTCGCTTTAGAGCTTAGTAAATGAGAATACCCAATCATGTGCAAAAAAAAACATAATTTTTGCTTGCGCATGTTTGGATGTTGGATGATGGAAGTCAGCAGAGCCTATGCTCATTTACTAATCTCTAGAGCAGGGATATGCAATTAGCGGACCTCCAGGTATTGCAGAACTACAAGTCCCGTGAGGCATAGCAAGACTCTGACAGCCACAAGCATGACACCCAGAGGCATGATGGGACTTGTAGTTTTGCAACAGCTGGAGGTCCGCTAATTGCATATCCCTGCCCTAGAGCAACTGCTCTTGCAGAGTGCAACTGCACTTTGTAAAGTGCACCGTCTATTTGTCTTTAGTAAATCAACCCCTATGACTGCTTGGCTGGCTATTGAACCTATGTGGAGGTGATTTTTTTTATATACACTGGATTTGTCATTGTTACAGACTGATGATGTGTATGGGGGAATTGTAAGGATTAAAACTGGCCAGCACTGGATCACCTTCCCTGAACAGATTCAATTTGACTCTTCATTAAACCCTGCAATCACTTCCATCACTCCAAATGTGAGCAGCACAGCAGGTATGAAAAACATTAAGAAAAATATATACAAGGTATTTATAATGTTTAATATGCTCACATCCAGGGATCAAGTCCTGGGGAAAAAAGTGTGGGAACTCCCACCCAAGATCCACTCCCCCACCAAAAAAAAAAATGATACATACGCTCATATGCATAATTACTAAACCGCATGTTTTTTTTCTAAATCTTTCTAAATCCCGCGATTACTCGCGGCAGACCTCCACAATGTCTCCTGGGAACAATGACAAAAGCTCCCAGGAGACATTGCGACATCGAGGAAGTGACGGAATACCCGCACACTACCCGATGAATCCATATACAGGAAGCGGCCAGTAACAAAGGATTACTAATGTTCGCCTGCCCCTGACAGTGACTTGAGCTGGGCATCACCACTTAGACCCCATTCACACCTAGGCGTTTTTACGCCTGTAGCGCTACGCCGCTGCCGCCAGAGGGCTGAAAACAGATGTCCCTCTATGGAGATGGTTCACATCTCCACGCCGAACGCCGGACGCCTGTCGCCTGCCGCGTGAAAAAAGGTCCCGGACCTTTTTTTCAGGCGTCTTCGAGCGTTCGGCTAGGAGATGGCAATCATCTCCATAGAGGGGGTCATCTTGGGGCACATCTAGGCAGACAATACCGGCGTTTTGTCGCCGCAAATCGCGGTACAAAGCCCTGCTATTTTTACCGCGATTTGCGGCGACAAAACGCCGCGATTTCGTCCGCCTAGATGTGAATGCAGCTTAAGTGAAGGATTGGCTCGGGCGTCTTGGCTGCTCTAGTCCTGCAAAGGAAACTGCGTTCCTGCTATGAAAAAAGTGCAGGAACTCCGTTCCCACGCGTTCCCGCAGGACTTGAGCCCTGCTCACATTCTATGTAAAGACAAACAAGTGCATTAATTACGGTTTATCATTAGGTACTCAGTGTATGTTAAATATCATGTTCCTTAAAATTATTTTAAATATGACATTGTTGGACATTAAATGAAAGATGTGGAAAAAATTTCCTGATTTTACTATCTTAACCACTTAAGGACCCTTTCACGCCGATATACGTCGGCAGAATGGCATGGCTGGGTACAAGCACGTACCTGTACGTGTCTCTTTAAGCGCAGCCGTGGGGTCGCGAGTGCGCCGCCGGCGGAACGCTCGCGACCCGGTCAGAAGCTCCGGGACTTGCAGACCCGATCGCTGCCGGTGTCCAGCGATCGGTCACCGGAGCTGAAGAACGGGGAGAGGTGTATGTAAACACACCTTCCCCGTTCTTCACAGTGGCAGTGTCACTGATCGTCTGTTCCCTGATATAGGGAAAGACAATCAGTGATGTCACACGTCCAGCCCCTCCCCCCTACAGTTAGAAACACATATGAGATCACACTTAACCCATTAGCGCCCCCTAGTGGTTAACTCCTAAACTGCAATTGTCATTTTCACAGTAATAAGTGCATTTTTATAGCACTTTTTGCTGTGAAAATGACAATGGTCCCAAAAATGTGTCAAAATTGTCCGATGTGTCCGCCATAATGTCGCAGTCATGAAAAAAAATCGCTGATTGCCGCCATTAGTAGTAAAACAAATTATTAATAAAAATGCAATAAAACTATCCCCTATTTTGTAATCGCTATAAATATTGCGCAAATCCATAAACGCTTATTGCGTTTTTTTCTACAAAAAATAGGAAGAAAAATACGTATCGGCCTAAACTGAGGAAAAAATACTTTTTTTATATATTTTTGGGGATATTTATAGTAGCAAAAAGAAAAAAAAAATTGAAATTGTCGCTCTATTTTTGTTTATAGCGCAAAAAATAAAAACCGCAGAGGTGATCAAATACCACCAAAAGAAAGCTTTATTTGTGGGAAAAAAAGGACTCCAATTTTGTTTGGGAGCCACGTCGCACGACCGCGCAATTCTCAGTTAAAGCGACGCAGTGCCGAATCTCAAAAAGGGGAAAGGTCCTTAACCTGCATATTGGTCCGGGTCTTAAGTGGTTAAGAGGAAATAGGTAACTGACTGTCAGGCTGGTCATTGACTTTCACTACTTACAGTAGAGAGTCACTGATTTTGTAAGAACTCTGAGCCAAAGGCTTTTAATCCCACATTGTGACCTGCTGCATCCTCTTTGTCCAATCATCAGTAAACTAACTGGCAGTGGAGTCATTGACCTAGCTGTGCTTTTTAACTGCACTAGAGGTCAGGGAGTTGGCTGTGTTGTCTAGCAGGGGTACCTAGATCATAAGACCAGCAAAACTTATATATGAAAATTTTAGCAAATAATAAGTCAATATATACAGTAATGCCGCGTACAAACGATCGGACATTCTGTCAAAAAACAAAACTTGTTTTTTTTTTCAGACAGATGTTGGCTCAAATTTTTCTTGCACACACACACGGTCACGCTATACTTATTGGAAATTCCGAACGTTATGCGGTGACGTACAACACTATGACGAGCCCAAAAAAATGACGTTTAATGATTCCGAGCATGCGTATCATTTTTGTGCGTTGAATTGTGTACACACGGTCGGAATTTCCGACAAAAACTTTTGCTGTCGGAAAATTTGAGAACCAGCTCTCAAATGTTTGTTGTCGGAAATTCCAACAGCAAATGTCCGATGGAGCCTACACACGGTCGGATTTTCCGACAACAAGCTCCCATCGAACATTTGTTGTCGGAAATTCTGACCATGTGTACGCGGCATTAGTAGTATAACATACTCTTATTGCAACTTCTGATTGCCAGAAGGGTCCACCAGTGGGATTTTACACCTGCCCACTTTTGTTTTAAAGCTGTCCTGGAAACCAAAGAACCAAATGAATCTTCCACTTATCACTGCATTCTCTGTTTTAGGTGGTAAAGCCTTTATAGGCCTTTCAGACTTTGACAACAGCAATCGTTCTGAGCTACAGGTCAAAGTAAATGACGTTTCTTCACAAGTCCAAAGTGTGACCCCACAAGGAATACTGGTGATTCTTCCCCAATTTCCATCTGGATTATACAACTTATCTGTTGCAATTAATGGGGTCCTCCTCAAATCTATCGGGTAAGCATAACATTCTGTATTATTCATGTCATGTAGAGTCCTGAGAACAGATTTTACTTTTTATTATAATACTTGTCCACACCTTGATCACAAACAAGTAGCCTAATAGGCCTCAACATGTTGATTTCTCAGAATTGTTTTCTCCATGTTGAATATCTACATCTTTTAGTCATTTTCTTTTGGAGCTCAAGATCCTTCCATATTACCATGGGATGTATTTAATGCCCCGTCTGGTATGTAAACTCAAGCAATCACCGAGAAGACAGCATATAACGACCTCTCCAGAGACCATTTTCTCCTTTATTTCCTCCATTCCAGTACTGCAGCCTCCAAAACCTCTTTAGGATTCACCACTTCCAGTGAGACCCAGAGGAGAAAATGGACGGAGGGGCGGCATGACTAAAGCCTCGTACACACGATAGGTTAACCAGAGGACAACGGTCTGAAGGACCGTTGTCATAGGTTAACCGATGAAGCTGACTGATGGTCCGTCACGCCTACACACCATCGGTTAAATAACCGATCGTGTCAGAACGCGGTGACGTAAAACACAACGACGTGCTCAAAAAAACTAAGTTTAATGCTTCCAAGCATGCGTCGACTTGATTCTGAGCATGCGTGGATTTTTAACCGATGGTTGTGCATACTAACTATCGGTTTTGACCTATCGGTTAGCAATCCATCGGTTACATTTTAAAGCAAGTTGGCTTTTTTTTTAACCGAAGGTTAAATAACCTATGGGGCCCACGCGCGATCGGTTTTGACCGATGAAAACGGTCCATCAGACCGTTGTCCTCTGGTTAACCTATCGTGTGTACGAGGCCTTAGGGTCAGGGAACGGTCAGCTAGGTCAGTGTCTTTGGTGGGGGTGTAGCCCTTACCTGATTGGAGGCAGAGGTTGAAGGGGTAGGGTTCAGAGGAGTGGGTCTTTGCGGTGAGGTATTTCTCTCCCATTCCAAGGAGTCAGGAGAAGTGGCAGTAAAAATGTACATAATGGTGTATGTTGCTCATTTTGTCATAGCTGTTGGCGGGTCAAGGTGTCTTTGTGGGGTCAGTAATTACTTGGTTACAAAAGTGTGGGGCCCATCTAAGGTATGGCGCTTCCACTTGGTTAGCGGTGGTTCTCCCAAGAGCAAGGTCTCCTGGGGGAGGGGAATGTGGACTTATGTGTCATGTCAGAACGTCTTCGAGCCGGTTGGGGCACGGCTGAGTCCAATTAAAATTGTGCTTACGGACACCCAAAGACCTCTTGTTGTTGGGTATTACATTGTTGAATTTGCACTTATTGGCATGTTTTAAGGTTATGTTATTTTATTATTTGGTTAATAAAATTGGCTGCTGTCGCTGTATAAAACCCATGTCACTCAGTCCTTGTCTGTATTCTAAATTTGTAAGGACCTAGGTTGACAAATCCTTTAGCCAAGCAATGTTGGATGTCTGTGCCCTCTGCTGCACTGGTTCTTTCCTCCAAACCCTTTGTCACTACAGGAATCATCGGTGATGTAGGGGCTGAAGAGGCTTTTTGAGATTGCAGCATTGGTACAGAGAAGAAGTAGGAGTATAAAATGCTAGAGAAGAGAGTATATGCTGTCTTCTATATCAGGAGATTGCTGGATTTGAACCTTTGGAGACACAACAGGGTCTCTCTAAGCATTGGTGGTCAGCCTAATGGACCTCAAAATCTGAAGATTTCAGTACTGCAATACACACTGAAGTGAGTTGGAGTCATTGGTGTCAGTGACCCCAACAAAAGAACCCAACCTTGGTGTCAGTGGATGCAATAAAAAACCCCAGCATTGGTGAGTGACCTCAATAATAACCCACAACATTGGTGTCAATGACTGCAATAACAGCCACATGGATTGGTGTCTGTAACCGCAATAATAACCCCCAGCTTTGGTGTCAGTTTCCACAATATTAACCAGCAGCATTGGTGTCAGTGACCACAATAATCATCCCCAGCAGTGGTGTCAGTGGATGCAATAATAACCCCCAGCATTGGTGTCGTTGACTTAATAAAAACCCTTATCATTGGTGTTAGTAACCACTATATTTACACCCAACATTGGTGTCCGTCAAAAATAGCCCCCACAATAATAGCATCTGGAGCTAATTCTTCTGGCCGTATTTTATTATCCTAATGGAGGGGGACACCTTCAAAAATGTAGTAAGTTTCTACTGAACCTGGCTTTCAACAACGTGCTGACTTGCCGATGTTACCCCTAAAAAGAAACCCAATCATGCCCTAGTTGCCAAACTAAAACTTGGACCATGATCCAGGAAAAGCAAGAGGATGTCTACAGTAAAAAGTGATTTTCTCATAGGAGCTAAAATTACAAAAGTTATAACAATAGGAACAAAAATTACTAAACCAATTTTATGCCACTCTTCTCTGCCACTGTACAGAATATACAATAGTAAAGACCATTGAAAAGTATGTTAAAGGCACTGAAACAAATGCCATGAAAGCTAAGTATGTTTCAATTGATTGGGTGCTATTGGTAACTGCTATCGTTTGATCTAATTTTCTTTGATCAACTGACCAAGAAATTAACCTCTTGGTGTTAGCTTTATGCCGCGTACACACAATCGGATTTTCCGTCGGAAAAGCCTTGGATGGTTTTCCGACGGAATTCCACTCAAGCTTGGCTTGCATACACACGGTCACACAAAAGTTTTCTGAACTTTTGCCCGTCAAGAACGCGGTGACATACAACACAACGACGAGCTGAAGTTCAATGCTTCCGAGCATGCGTCGAATTGTTTCCGAGCATGTGTTGGAATTGCTACAGACGGTCGGATTCTCCGATAGGAATTTTTTCCGTCTGAAAATTTGAGAACCAGCTCTCGGTCTTTTGTTGGCAGAAATTCCGACAGCAAAAGTCCGATGGAGCATACACATGGTCGGATTTTCCGTTCAAAAGCTCACATCGGACTTTTGCTGTCGGAATTTCCGATCGTGTGTACGGGGCATAAGTCTGCCCCTGGAAGCTGGAAAACCATGAAGCAGACACTGTTACTCCAATGATCTCCATTTGCTTCTGGGTCCTGTGCCAAGTGGCTGCTCTGCTGCATTCTGAACACAGGAGGTTGACCACACGGCACAGACGATATTCAATAAATGCTTTTCATTTTCTTAAGCGTTGTTTGATTGGATAATATAAGGAGAGTGATCTTACTGCCTCACCTCTCCACCTTGTCCAATCGGAGGACACTTTGCATTCACCCAGAAAATGCAAAGCATCCTGTAAATATTGCCTGCGCCTTTGTTTAGCCAGTAGGAGTGGAGTAGCGGTGTCTACTTCAGTGATTTCCAGCTCCCAGGGGGATCGGCCAGGTATAGTATATGAATAGTTACATTGGTCCAAGCCGGATCAATGTACAGTGCTGTGAAAAAGTATTTGCTCACTTCCTGTTTTTTTTTGTTTGCACATTTGTTACACTTAAATGATTCAGGTCATCAAAAAGTTGTAATAATACACAAAATAACCAGAGCAAATACAAAATGCAGGTTTTAAATGATGATTTTATTTATTAAAGGAGTTGTAAAGGAAAAAAAATGTTTTGCCTAAAATTACTGTCTGCAAGGTAGACAGACAGAATAGTGTAATGATTCTGTTAAAAAACAAGTAAATACCTATTAAATTCCTTCATCTATATCACCTCCGGCATTCTAGTTTCTGTTCTCTCATTCACTTCCTGGTTTGCGGCGCTCGTTCATGTAAGAACTACATTTCCCAGTATGCATTGCAGCACGCACAGTAATTCACACCTCCTTGAAGTCTCTAACACGTAGAGAGTGTCCTGCCGCACAGATGTAGTTCCCAGGAGGGGGTGAGCACTTCACTGACCACCTCAGTAAAGCCTCCCATCACGGTGGTCAGTAACAATCAGACAAGCAGGAAGTGAACAGAACAGAGAAGAAATAGAGCAACTTCTGAGCAAAAACGAACAATGAGGAAGTGAAAAGAGGAATGTCTGCAGGTAAAGGATGCTTATTATAAAAAAAAACAAATTCCTTTACAACCCCTTTAAGGAAAAAAAGCTGGCCAAACCTGCCAGGCCCTGTGTGAAAAAGTATTTGTTCCCCACCCCTTTGTTAAATCACGAATGAACTGCGATTAAGCAAATCTTTTTTTTTTTTTTTCAAAATGTTCGCTCTTTTTTTCGCTTATATCACAAAAGTGACCAAATACTGCCAAAATAAAGCTCTATTTGTGTGGAAAAAATTATCACAATTTTGTTTGGGTACAGTGTAGCATGACTGAGCAATTGTCATTCAAAGTGTGACAGTGTTGAAAATTGGTCTGTGCAGGAAAGGGGTGAAAGTGCCCGGTATTGAAGTGGGTACAATCTGTTTGATGATCTGAATCCTTTAAGTGTGACAAATATGCAAAAAAAATAAAGAAGGGGCAAATACTTTTTCACATCGCTGTAACTAGGTATATCAATGCCTGGAACTCTTCTTTAAGTAGAAACTTATGGGTAGATTCAGGTAGGGGCGCGTAAAATTAGGTCGGCGTAGCCTAGCGTGTTTACACTACGCCGCCTTAAGTAAGAGAGGAAAGTACACGATTCTGAAAGCACTTACCTCCTTACTTAGGGCGTTGTAGTGTAAACACGGCGGGCGTAAGGGCGCCTAATTCAAATTGGTTGGAGGGGGGCGTGTTGTATGGAAATGAGGCTTGACCTCACGGTTTTTGAAGTTTTTTGCTACTGCGTATGCGCCGGGCGCCTACATTTCCCAGTGCGCATTGCGGCTAAGTACGCCGTACGGGCCTATTGATTTCGACATGGACGTAAACGACGTAACTCCCGATTCGTGGACGACTTACGCAAACAACGTAAAAAATTCGAACCTCGCGGCGGGAACGGCGGCCATACTTTAACATTGTTATTCCACCTCATAGGTGGAATAACTTTAGGCCGCCTAAGGCCTTTGCGGAAACGACGTAATTCGACTGCGGCGGGCTGGCGTACGTTCGTGAATCGGCGTACAAGCTCATTTACATAATCTACGCCGGCCGCAATGGAAGCGCCACCTAGCGGCCATCCAAAAAATTGCAATCTTAGCTATGTTTAAGCGTATCTCTGTTTGAGCATACGCTTAAACATACGGCGGCGTAGATTCGGAGTTAGGTCGGGTTATCTACTGATAAGCCGGCCTAACTCTTTGTGAATCTACCTATTAGAAAGTCCCTTTGAGATAGTGACATCTGCATTATTGCCTTGTGGGAAAAGGACAAACAACTGTAGAGAAAAATCATAATTTTAGCGGTAAAAAAAAAAACTTGCCCATCCTAAGCTGAGATATAAGGTATGGTTAACCTTTAATTGCTCTTTTAGATAAATCAAGTCGTAATGTATACTTATTGGCCCTTTAAAAAAACATAAACCATATCCTCTGTCCTGTTACAAATTTAATTTGCTTTCTAAAGTTCATATAGACTTAATACCAGTGTGACACTTTGATGCTTTCAATTATTCTCTCCAACGGTATATGCATAATTAATGGGATTAATCATCTTTGAAATCTGTTTGAGGCTTCGATGAAAAGACTATCCCGTAGAATGCTACTAGCATTGTTGCTGATGGCAAGGGCGCTACTTCTGCAAGGAGCAATGTCACCTGCTGGAAAGTGACATCATATGTACATATACAAATTATCATTCAGGAGAACTTGATAAAGTTGGTGGAGAAAACTTTTTTTTCTTGTTCAAACATTTTATTAAAAAATGTATTAAATAGTACATTGTTAAACAACAAAGATGATAACAATGATGCATACAAAAATATCAAAAGTGAAAATCGGGACGCAGACCGTTTGAGAATCAGCCATAAAGGTGTGAACCCCCAAGGGGGTTTACCAATACCTCCAACTTCGACATGCTTTGCAGGCACAACAAATAACACATTCCCTAGTAACATCGTCATCATCCTTGATGAAGGAAGTATTGGGAACGGATGATCGGAGAGGATTAATATCAAAAATGTATATGGAACTGTTATCTGCGGTCCAGGACCATACCTCTCTGAGATGTCGCAGTAAATGGGCAGAAGATATAGGGGACATGGATCAGAACCAGTGGGAAAGGGCTTTAGAATCCATTCCAGTAGTATAGATATCTGCGGCTCATAGATTATCACAACTATTTATTTTGCATAGGGCATATAGAACACCAGTGCAGTTGCATATGTGGGGGGAAGAGACTCCCCCCTATGCCCAAAGTGTAAAGTACATCAAGGGGATTTTATACACCTAATGTGGAGATGTCCAAAATTACATCGGTATTGGGAGGAGGTCTCTCAGTGCATAAGTAGATTGGCTCAGGTACCTATCCCTTTGGATCCCCTGGTATATTTACTTGGTGCTATAGATGTTGAGTCGTTTTCAAAAGGAATGTATCTTATGTTAACCAGAGTGTTATATCTGGCGAGAAAACTCATCGCATGATATTGGATGGCACCAAGAAAAAGGGGGAGGGGAATAACATATAGGCACTCACATTTGCCCACATCCGAAATAATAATTCAAGAAAAAAAGGGGTTGTACTACACTAGGTAGTGACATGGCGGACTTTCAAAGGCAATCACAGGGACATTTTTCGTTATAAAAAATATAGATTTAATTACACAAATACAAAAATACAAATACATTTCAATAAAATATGTTGAGAAGAGTACATAAATACATATTCATAAGCAATATTTTCGTCTCACCGACACGTTTCGCCTTACGGCTTCTTCAGGACGAGTTTTGAGATTTTATGACAATAGAGTATTGCTACTTGCATATGTCAATTGAGTTGATGGCCATCCACATCCATCAAGGACCATTGGAATCACAGGTGAAGAAATACCGTGTGATAAGTTGGTAAGCCCAATGGGAGGAGAAAAGAAAATCTCCTAGTGATGACAGGAGACCGCAGCAATTATAAATTGCGGGTTCTGAAAATAAAAACAGAAGAACAAACCGGGACCAGTTAGGCAAAAGGCAGGTGGAGGGAGCCTGGAGGAAAAATAGATCCCGACACAAGGCAGCCACACTGCACTGTCCAATAGAGGGCAGACCGGAGGGTTGGAAGCCTTACAGCCGTGGAGGTTTCGTATATCCCGGGGGGGTAGCAGCCTGTGCTCCGGGATATAGGGAAACGGGTAAATTCAACCTTATATGGCAACCATGGATGGGGGATGCTAGATTTACGCCACCACAGTTGGTAATAGATAGACTCCGGAGGTAGGGACCATGGGGGACTGTAGGGAGGGGAAGATGGAAAGGCGTAAAGAAGCATAAATCTAAATGAGTAAAAAATACATGCACTTAAGAGAATTCTAGAACTGGAAAAAAAAAGAAAGAAGAGAAACCAAAAAGAATATTGATGAGTCTCAGATTTAAAAGGGTAAATACGAGGTGGTGTGGGTTTGGGGGGGAGGGTAGGGGGGAGAAAATTGAAAAAATGCACAAAAGGTACACGGCTAATGATGAAATAATATTTTGTGGAAATAAGTTTAAACATATATTTTTAAATGAGTATTTTATGTATTTTTGTATACGACTAAAAGCACAGTGTGTATCATAAGAGCAAAAATTCAAATAAAAAAGAAGAGAGTCAAAAATTGTTCCTAAAGAAAATTAAAAAAATCATTGATCAGAAAGGTGTGAACCAATATCTTGACACATAGAAGATGAAGAACCTAAGGGTAAAAAACGATTTGTTATATGAAGAAATAATTCTGGAGGGCTGCACTTCCAAAAATCCTTTTATTGAAGCTTCATATGACCAGTGGTTGACAGATGGAGCAGGGGACAAAGAGGTAGATGCGTTTTGTGCAAATATCATGGTAATGACTAAGCGCTGATATTTGCGCGAAACGCGTCTACCTCTTTGTCCCCTGCTCCATCTTTCAACCATTTGTCATATGAAGCTTCAATTAAAGGATTTTTGGAAGTACAGCCGTCCGGAAATATTTCTTCACATTACACAACATGCAACCTGGGCTAGCACCTGACTAGCGTGTGTGGGGGTTAGGTTGGATTCACACTGGTTCAAACAAACGCTCCGACATTGGGAGCTCATGTCGCATGACGTGTGAAAATCAATGATTTCCTAGCCGTCTTAACTGGTCTGACACAAGTCGGTACGACTTTGAAAATGCTCCCTGCATTACTTTGGTCCAACTTGTATCCTACTTAAGCCCATTGAAGATCATTGAAGTCGGATCAAAGTAGGACCCTTGTCCTTACCATCTGACTTTTGACATCCGACATTGTGATTACAGCAGCAGTAAAAGTAAAAGGAAATGATCTCACAATGGGATTGTTTTGATTGGTCAAAGGACAAGTCAGACTATCACAAAGTTGGATCAAAGTAGTATCCTGTTCATTCATGTCGGATGGATGTAGCACTGATGTAGGACCGATGTAGGACTGATGTCCCAGAGCAAAGTAGGATGAAAGTCGTATGACTGTCATGTGTATCAGTGTTAGGCTGGGTTCACACTTGTCCTACAAACGGTCCTACATTGGGAGCCTCATGTAGCATGACGTGTGAAAATCAATGTTTCCCTATGAGAGCTGTCTTAACTGGTCCTACACAAGTTGGTCCGACTTTGAAAATGCTCCCTGTACTACTTTTGGTCCTACATTGATCCTACTTCAACCCATTCAATATCATTGAAGTCGGACCAAAGTAGTATCCTGTTCAAGAATGTAGGATAAATGTAGGACCAATGTAGCAGAGCAAAGTAGGATGAAAGTAGTGTAGTAGTGTGAACCCAGCCTCAAAAAATGGTTAGTAAGGCTGGGTTCACACTACTACACTACTTTCATCCTACTTTGCTCTGCTACATTGGTCCTACATTTATCCTACATTGGTCCTACATCCATCCTACTTTCATGAACAGGATACTACTTTGGTCCGACTTCAATGATATTCAATGGGTTGAAGTAGGATCAATGTAGGACCAAAAGTAGTACAGGGAGCATTTTCAAAGTCGGACCGACTTGTGTAGGACCAGTTAAGACAGCTCTCATAGGGAAACATTGATTTTCACACGTCATGCTACATGAGGCTCCCAATGTAGGACCGTTTGTAGGACAAGTGTGAACCCAGCCTTATAGGTAAGAGTTGGGTAGAGGAGGAACTACATGGGTAGAAGTCTGCTATCAGGAGTGTCAAGAGATGCTGGGGTGAATACTTTTTTTAAAGTCCAGACGATCTTTTCCTTTGTTTCCCAGGTTTCAGCAAACTATTCGATACATTTCAGAAATTGATCTTGTGGAACCTTGCTGTGGATCCTTCTTAGGTAATGATTTTATTTATTTTTTATTCTAAAGAAATAAATGAAATACTGAAGTTGTCAATGGACAAATGCTTATTTACTATTATTAATACACTGGCAGTAGTGGCCAATTTTGACAGTCACGGGATGGTGTTGCAAAGAGTGCAAGTCTACTACATGGGATCATGGCACATTTAGAGGCGTTGTTCATCTGGAGACCATTTATGATCATGAGTTTGATATGTTGAAGTTGATTTACTAAAGACAGCTAGACTGTTCTCTTTTCAGGGGAAGTTTGCAAGGGAATTTTCCCCAGAGCTTGGTGAATGTGGTTAAATTTTACTTAGCAAAGAATTCCCATCCAGGTGCAAGGAGAATAAAACACAACAGCATTTTTGCTTACATATGATTGGATGATTGCAATCAGCAGAGCTTCATCACATTCACTAAGCTTCCTTGCATTATGCAACTTCCTCTGCTAAGTACCAGTCTATTTGCTATTAGTAAATCAACCCCAAATCAGGATTAAACAGTTTTATTGCATGTCATTAATGAATATCCCCCAGTGCACAGTGAAGTAAACTGTAAGTACAATTAAGTATCATGATGCTACCAATGCTCTGGATAATACTTGTTTATTCCACTTGTTTATTCCCTCCCGTAGAATTGCAACAAAGAGATTTATGTGGACCCCATGTAGTCAATGATTTTTTGATCCATCCAGATATTTTTAGGGGCAAATGTTTTTTAATACTATAGGCAATATACAATGACATAGATTGTACATATGCATTAATGGCCATTCCATTGGGTAAAATTTTGCATTACCGTATATATACTCGAGTATAAGCCAACCTAATTTTACCACAAATAACTGGGAAAACATATTGACTCGAGTATAAGCCTAGGGTGAGAATGCAGCAGCTACTGTAAGCGGAAAAGAGGGTCAACAGTGCCCATTGCAACCTCACTGTGCCTAATGCAGCCTTACTGTGCCCATTCTCACTGTGCCCATTGCAGCCTTACTGTGCCCATTCTGACTGTGCCCATTGCAGCCTTACTGTGCCCATTGCAGCCTTACTGTGCCCATTCTCACTGTGCCCATTGCAGCCTTACTGTGCCCATTCTCACTGTGCCCATTGTAGCCCTACTGTGCCCATTCTCACTGTGCCCATTGCAGCCTCAGTGTACCTGTTTTCTTGACAGGCTGCGGGTATCCATTTTTCAAAAATCGCAGCTTCCTCCTGGTCCCGTTCCGTTCCGTGATAGTCAGTGTACCTGTCGGGTCGCGGGCATCCATTTTTCAAAAGTCGCGGCTTTCTCCTGGTCCGTGATAGGCATTTGACACTGTGTTCCGCCTATCACGAAGGTCCTCTCATCCTGTTTCCCAGCAGACACTGTGTTCAGTGTTCCGCCAATCACAGACCTTCTTTCATCCTCGGACAAGAGGACGTCTGCTGTGAATTTAAAAAGAGTCCTGTGTGTTCTCTGAGCACTGCAGTACTGTTCAGATGCAAATCCCAGGCCCATTGCCTTCTATGGGAATGCATCTGAATCACACATCTGATCAGTTTTAAACACAAATTTGATCCGAAAAAATAAACAGTGCTGGGGTCTCCCCAATCCATACTAGGCCCTTTCGGGTCTGGTATGGATTTTTAGGGGAACACCATGCTAAAATTGAAAACAAAAATCCATACCAGATCCTTAGGTTTTTGAGGGAAACCCCCGTGCCATTTTTTTTTTATTTAGTGTGCCCCCCCCCCTCCAAATCTATACCAGACCTTGAGCATGCAGTCTGGCAGGCCAGGAAAGGGCTGACATGAGCAAACGCCCCCCCTCCCCCCTGTACCATACCAGGCTACATGCCCTCAACATGAGGGGGTTCTTTGCCCCCACCCCAAAGCATGATGTCTTCATGTTAATTGTGAATAGAAAAGTCACAAATTAATTAATGAAAGGTGGAGGAGAATGAGTTCCTTTGGAACCGAATGTGGAAATCAAGAATAAGTCTCCAAACAAATGTATTTTCTGTTTTTTTTTAGGTGGAACCATCATTACCATTGTTGGTAAAGGATTTACTGCCAACACATCACTATTATCGGTCACTATTGGAGCACAATCATGTGGACTCATAAACACTACTGCTGATCTGATTAAGTGTCAGACGCCATCTTTTCCCTCTTCTAACTCTGATGAAGAAAACATTACAGTTCCTCTAGTGGTATCTATCATCAATCCAGCCATTGGGATGATCATTTCAAATGTATCAAACAGCAAAGACTTTATTTTCACTTACCACAGAAACTTTACACCAAACGTCTCAAATCTATCCTGGATTATTGAAAATGGGAGCTTGTGGTTTTATCTATCAGGATATAACCTTTCAAACTCTGTAATTTTCTTTGAAAATACTCTGAATCAAGATAAGTATGAAATAAGTTATGTAGAATTACAGAAGAACAGTTTTAAAATACCTCTTCGTGGGTTTGGCCCTGGAAAGTATCAAATAAAGGTCTGGGATGAGGAAATGGGATTTGCCAGCATCCCTTTGGAAAATCAGACGGTGGAACTCATACCTCGTGTGTCCTCCATAATACCCAGAGAAGGTCCATTGTGTGGTGGTATCATTCTAACTATTTGTGGATATTTTTATAAAATCACCAACAGTTCTGTTTTTGTAACACTATCAAGAGGTTACATTTGCCCCATTCTCAGTGCTAATGGTAGCATAATCCAATGTACTCTCAAGACTCACAGCAATTCCAACATCTCAGTTGCTCTAGATGTTGATGCAACTATCGTAATACATGGGGTTCCCTCATTATGTACTGGAAACTGTACTTTCCATCTAGTTCCAGAACTGAGTCCTGTAATAAATGAAATTCTTCCAAGACTAGAAGGGGCTTTCCCTATTCTATATGTTCTTGGACAGAGGTTAGGTGGAAAGATCCATATTTTGGTGGACAGTAGCTTAGAATGCATTGTGACCTCTTGGAATGCAACAATGGTAAAATGCCAACTCAAAGAAACAATTCCTATTGGGAATCATACAGTGATCTTTCCATTTGCAGCAGATGGTCTTGCATGCCTTTCCAGTAAACCTTTTCATTTTATTATAGAACCTCAGATAACAAAATTGTATCCTGTGGATTTTGGTCTCAATGGAGGTGGTTGTTTAACAATAGAAGGCTCAGGTCTACAAGGACTGACATCTACTTTGGTCTTCATTGGAAGCTTTCACCGCTGTCTGGTAACAACTGCTAATTACACAATGGTCCAATGCATTCTACCGCCATTGACAGGAACAATGAGAGTTATTATACAAGTGGATGACTACAATACAACTGGAGGTATCATACGTTTCAGCACACTGTATACACCTATGGTGCATTCTCTGTTAGAGAGACATCCCGGCTTCAAAATTGTTGTCTCAGGCATCATGGCTGTGGAGAAACTTCACATCACAGTTGAACATTATAACTGTACCAATATTACTGGGAATACTTCAGTAGTACAATGTGATCTTCCTGATCTACCAGCTGGAATCTATGAAGTCATGTGTCTTGATGGTGACAGAGGATGGGCTACATCAAATATTACCTTCCATGTACCACTGATCGTCACTTCGTTAAAAAATAACATTGGTGAGTAAATGTAGTTACCCCTGGTTTCCCATTTATAAGCTTTATATTTACCCAGCTATAGGTTACTGGGTTGATATAATAAAAAATAACATTGGTGAGTAAATGTAGTTGCCCCAGTTCCTTATCTGTAAGGCCTCGTACACACAACCGTTTTTCACGACAGAATCCATCAAGAAACTTGGTGGCAGAGCTTTTTTGCCAAGGAAAACGGTTGTGTGTATGTTTTTCAACGAGAAAACTGTCGTGGAACTCGATGAGAAAAAAAGAGAAC
Organism: Rana temporaria; assembly: GCF_905171775.1. Classification (NCBI taxonomy): domain Eukaryota; kingdom Metazoa; phylum Chordata; class Amphibia; order Anura; family Ranidae; genus Rana; species Rana temporaria. Next base: position 47,542,714 of record NC_053492.1, read on the forward strand.
AAGTTCTCTTTTTCCTCGTCGGGAGTCTCAATTTCCTCGTCGGGCTGGTTTTCGACGAGAAACACGTTTGTGTGTATGCTTAGAAACCCGCACATGCTCAGAAGGGTGGCGCCAGTGGAATCAAACTTCCCCTTTATAGTGCCTTTGTACGTGTTTTACGCCACCGCGTTTGAGAACGATGATATTTTGTCTTGACAGTGTGTACGCAAAGAAAGCTTGTCAAGATTCTCGACAAGCCTAACAAGGAACTCGTCGAGGAAAACGATGTTTCATTTACGACAGGTTCCATCGGTCGTGTGTACGAGGCCTTAGTGACCCATTTATGGGTTTATACATTAAAAAATAACATTGGTGAGTAAATGTAGTTGTTCCAGATTTCTAAATTCAGCATACTGAACTTATGCAAGAATTTAAAGTAGACTCAAAAAGTGAGGTCCTAATAGTTACAGTTTTTTTGTCAGTACCCACTCGCACAATCCTCACCTAGGTAAAGATGATATGCCTTGCCCTACCCCCTCCCCTCCCACAGCCTCCTGGGACACGTCCCTTTCCCCAAGAGGTTGTAGGAACATTCACAAAGCACTATACAATCTCACACATACGCAGTGGGGAGTTAAAGTGCCGCTAAAAATAGCGGTGCTTTACCGCTGATGCCCCAGTTTAAAAGTGTCCTAAATGACTATAGCCATACAAACTTACTAATGAAAGGTTTCTAGTTTTGCTGACTTTGCATACAGCGGAATGCTAGGATTGATCTTTATTGCATGCATACATTGGTTGAGCTTGGACCAATTTAATTATGCATATCTCATACCTGAGGGACCATGTGAAAGGGGACATTTACTGTAGTAGTTGGAACTACTAAGTGATCACTGTGACAGATCTCGGGTTTCCCGGCTCGGCACCTCCGCCAGACCTGTGTCTCCGGTTCTCCAAACGCACCCACAGCCAGCAGACTCACCATAACCAGCCCTTAACCCCCCAATCACGAGGCAAACCACACAGGCGTTGAAGGTTAAACATGCAGAGCATAAAACTGTTTATTAAATACAAAACATACACCTTTAAACACAGTTAGGGACACTCCAATTAGCCTTGTCATAGAGGGGGTACACTTGTACATTGAAACAGAAACTACAGTTGAAACACATAAAGGGATTATGATAAGCCCCGCCTTACATATAACCTGCTGTATATGTACATTGTTTGTGGAATAAAAGTATATATTTAGCCCAGCTGGGCCAATAGGTTTAGGTAGCCAGAATCGACTCCACAACCCCAGCCATAGATACCGCGTTTGTGTCTGGAGGTAGCATCTAGCCCTCCAAATCTCCAGTTCTCTGATGGGCCATAGTCTGTGGGTAGGAGGCCAGCCCACAGCCGCCTCCAAAATACACAGTGACAGTGGGTTCTGTCACAATCGCCAAAATCTTCCAGGTTCTGACTGTGCTGAGCAACTTCCCTTCTGCATAGTGACCACAGAGGATCACTTGTTTGGCACTGCTGCCATTCTCAAAACGCCTTGTATTTTTTTAGTGAGTACACACAGAGCTCAGGGGTCAGGAGTAAGTAACACACATAGCTTACTGTCAGGAATAAGTAATGTACAGAGTTCAGGGGTCAGGATTAAGTAACACGCATAGTTCAGTGGATCAGGAGTAAGTAGCACAGAGAGTTCAGGGGTCAGGATTGAGTAACGAACAGATCTTAGGGGTCAGGGTTAGGTAACACACAATACTCAGGGCTAGTGTAAGTAGCACACAGAGCTCAGGGGTTAGGATTAAGTAACACACATTTTTTAGGGGTCAAGATTAAGTAACCCACAGAGTTCAGGGGTCTGGATTAAAGAATGAGTACAGCCAAAGCTTGTTTGGCTGTACTTCTCCTGTGGATCAAAGGAGCGCAGTCTGTTTTGCACTCCTGTGACCAGTTTTCAGCAGAGTGCGGGCTAAAGTCCACTCTCTGCTGACGTCACAGAGCTGGTCCAGGCTCCACGTCATCACGACCATGGAGTCGGGATCCACCCAGATCCCTGGAGCAGCACCCGGCTCCCGCTCCCTCTGCAGCCCAGTACTCCAGTGAGCGCGGGGGGAGATCTGCAGAGCAGAGAGCGTTGACTGGACTCCTGACTGACAGTCAGCAGCTCTCTGCTCAGGAAGCTTTGCGAACTGAGCGATTAAAGGGATTTAATCTCACGGTTCTCAGTGTTGGAGGTGCCAGGGGACCGAGCCTTAAAAAAGTATTCATACCCCTTGAAATTTTCCAAAATTACAAGGGGTATGAATACTTTTTGAAGGCACTGTAAGTTCCTTGTTAGGCTTGTCGAGGAACTTGACAAGCTTGCTTTGCGTACACACGGTCAAGACAAAATCTCCTCGTTCTCAAACGCGGTGACGTACAACACATACAATGGCATTCCACTGGCACAGCCCTTGGGGCTGCGTTTGCTAATCCCATGTTTCTGCGTGTTAAGTAAAAGTTTGGTAAGAGACGATTTGCACTTTTCAGTCTGTTACAGCGTGACAAATGTGTTATCTCCATTACAAATGCTACTTTTACTCCTGTCTCATACTTTATTCTGAGCATGCGCGGGTTTCTTAGCATACACACGCTTGAGTTTCTCGTTGAATACCAGCCCGACGAGAAACACGACGAGGAAATTGAGACTCCCGTCGAGGAAAAAGAGAACTTGTTCTCTTTTTTCCTCGTCAAGTTCCTCGACAGTTTCCTCGATGAAAAACGTACACACGACCGTTTTCCTAGTTTTCCCCGTTTGAAGGAGGTCAGCAATATCACTCCCTATATTTTTCGTATTTCATAGGCTTCTTTTAAAGCTGAGCTCTAGGCAAGTATAGAACATATACATGGCATGTAAATTAACTTCTTTTATATGTATTTATAGCGGTTTTCTTGAGTTCAGCTTTAAGTCCAAAAGGCTTTTCCACATTAATAAAACAAACTGTATAAGCCTCTTTCTAATGATGAACAGAAGTCCACCCCCTCAAATGACCAAGATGTTTGGAGCAAGTTTTTGGAGCGGGATCACTCAATGCTTGTTGACCTTATGTTTCGTTTAGCTGAAAAAATAAAAAACAGAACAGCTCCATTGAAGATGAAGTATTCCACTATTGGGGGTCACTTCTAAAAAAAAGGGGGGTGGGGGAACCTGCTGCTAATAGCTGTTGTTCCTTTGTTACAGTGCCTTGAAAAAGTATTCACACCCATTGAAATTCTACACATTTTGTCATGTTTCAACCAAAAACGTAAATGTATTTTATTGGAATTTTATGTGACAGACCAACACAAAGTGGCAAATAATTGTGAAGTGGAAGGAAAATGATAAATGGTTTTCAAAATGTTTAACAAATTTCTATCTGTAAAGTGTGGTGTGCATTTATATGACAGGAGAAGGAGAGGAGGAGAATACGATTGGTAGCGGGATGGGACTAACAAGCCCCCCATGTAATAACATAGGCAACTTGGCAAGTGACAGCTGCTCTTTATGGAAACATCAGGGGTCTACTTGTTCCCCAATATCTCCCCTCCACTGCAGCTAATCAAGCACAGACTGTGATTAATAAGCTGTATTATCAACTACAATTGTCGTAGAATGACAGCTCCGAAACCAGAAGTGCCAAAATCCTTGTAGCTTCTGGGTTAGTTAGTCACAGTGAAGTTCAGGTAATGGATGTTCTTCAGTTTCCTCTGGATCTAAAACTTGGGGAAATTTACCACAGTACTGGGCTTCCGGGAAGAACGTGAGAGCCCCATAACCATAATGGGCTGGGGGGAAGGGTGATGCATTTGTTCTTAGCACTGCAAAATGCTGAAATGACTGAGACATAATAGTTACCTGATTCCTTTTAAAATTGATTAAAAATAGATAAAAATCAATCATATAATGTACCTCTAGTTTCGTTTTTGCATCTACGTTCGTTTTTGCATGTTATCCTGCCTGTGTGCATGTACAGAGCCATAGAGCAGTGATGGTTTGGAAAATGAAACTAGAATCTCCCAGTACTGTGGTGATCAGGAAACAGACAACCAGGAAGTGTCCAGAACAGAGAAGGATTACAGTAGACATGTGCACAGAAAACATTTTCGTTTTTTTTTGTTCCGTTTCGTATCGTTCCGTAGGTTCGTTTCCGTTCGTTTTTCGTAAGACGCCTGTTTTCCTGTTCGTTCCCGTTCGTTTTTCGTACGACGCGATTTTTTCGTATTCCGAACGTTTCGTATTTTGGTTACCGTTTTATTTTCGTACATGCGGGATGGTTCGTTATTCTGTTTAATTCATGTTCGTTACTTGTTAGACAATAATTTTCGTGAATTTTTGGCATTTTGTACTTTCGTAAATATATTGCCGGATTCGCGGCACTTTCAACACGCAGCTCATCCATATTAACTATTGTTAAGCCCCATACACTTGGTCAGACTTTTTTAACAACAAACGATTGTTTTACCGAACGTTCGTTCGTTTTTTAAACTCCATCAGAAAACCATTTTTGGGTTCCAGGTTCAAAAGTATAGCCAACTGATCTCCCTTCAGACGAAAATCCACAGAAAAGTTTATTTGGCTTTACTGTACTACTCGGCACAAAAGAGAAGCTGCTTCACTAACTAACTACACTCACTGCCCATTCAAAAAAACGAAAATTACATCTATAACAAAAGATTTGCATTCTGTATTTTGAAACCAAATTACGAACAGAAAAAAGGAATTCAGAATACAGAATGCAAATCTTTTGTTATAGATGTCATATGAACATACAAACAGAAAAAGGATTCAAACAAAATACAGAATGAAAATCTTTTGTTAGATGTCATATGAACAATGAACATACGACTGAAAATTAAAATACGAACAGAACAAGGATTCAAACAAAATACAGAATGCAAGTCTCTTGTTATAATGTCATTTTCGTTCTTTTGCCGTTTTCGTTTTGTCGTATTTTCGTCGGATCGTTCGTTCGTATTTGCGGTTGTTCGTTATGCGGCTCATTCGTAATCCCGTCGTTTTCGTATTTTGGTGCTTTAATTTTTTCGTATGTACACATTATTCTGCGGGTACGAAAATGAACATTTTCGTACGAAAATAACATTCGTACGAACGGGAATGCACATATCTAGATTACAGCAACATCAAAGCAAAAACGAACAATGAGGACATGAAACCAGGACTGCAGTAAGGTAAAGGAAGCTATTTAGCTAAAAAAAATCCTTTAGTGACCCTTTAACTACTTCAAATCCAGGCCATTTTAAAATGGCATAAGGCCATGAAGTGGCTAAGCCGAGTCAACTTTAGAGCATCCTCTAGTGGCCAATTAGCATAAAATAAATAATAACATACAATAATTAATACAATAAAAAAATATGAAATGGAAAGGCACTCATTTAAAGTTAAAACAAGTAGCATAAGATTTAGTTTAGGGTAAAAATGCAGTAATAATCCAAATCATATGCCCACTAAGAATAAACAATTTTATCCCTTTAAATACCCAATTAAAGCTTTGAACAGTGTTTATTTCACTTTATATCTTGAATGTTCCCTTTGAAACTTCATTCTGCATCACAGCTTGCATTCATGGTCACCCACCAGTCCTTGCTTGAACATCTACATACAGTAACATTTAACTCTTAAGATATTGAACTTTATCCCTTTATTGCTTACAGATCGCATAGACAATAGAAGCCTCCATATTTCCGGCACTGGATTTTCTCCTGGAAACACATCTGTTATTATTTGTGGATCGCCTTGTCAGATATCCAGCCATCTCGCAACACCAAAAGATCTTTATTGTTCAGACTGGATGTTAAATAGTAAGTCCTCTGAATACAAGCATATGTCAAAATACTGATGTATAATATATATGTATAATATATATATATATATATATATATATATGTATAATATATATATATATATATATATATATATATATATATATATATATATATATATATATATATATATATATATATATATATATAATATATTATATATATATATATATACTGTATAAGCTCTACAGTGGGAGGGAACCATCAAACCCACATCTAGTATCAATGGGCCCCTATGTCTCAGAAGGTTCTACCACCTTGGCTGCTAAGGTAGTTTACAGTTCATGGGGAAGGGGGGAAAACTTTGGCCTGTTAACCTTGAGTGCTTACGGACTTTGCCCCAGCATTGTACCTATGTCTCAGAAGGCCCTGCACAAATGGTATATCTGCCTGTGCCGTTCATTGTTTCCTGAACTTTGGTTATGACATTTTAATATTTTTTCATTATGTTATAGTACAATACCCACAGCATTTCTTTCAATGTATTCTAGTATTTTTCAGAACTGGTCAGTACTGCAAAGATAAGGATAACCAGCTAGCTCCTATGTTGTTCTTGCTTTTGCATATGTGAAAGATTATAAGAGCTGTATGTGTATGTGGACTTTTTTTTCACAATTAGGGAAATATTGGCCCTGGCTAGTGTACCCAAACACTACAATTGCTGCTCTCATTCAGAGATTGACAAGGACACCTGTGTAAGGCCATATTTCGAGCATCTCCATTCAACTACTAGCTGTGCAAGGCCAACTTTTGGGTATCTCCATTCAACTACAAACTGTTCAAGGTCAACTTTTTTGTAGCTTCATTTAACTTCTAGCTGTACAAGGCCAACTTTTGGGAATCTCAATTCAACTTCAGGCTGTGCAAGGCTAACTTTTGGGCATCTTTATTCACCTACTAGCTGTATAAGGCCAACCTTTGGGAATCTTCATTAAAGTACTAGCAGTACAAGGCCAACTTTTGGTCATCTCCATTCAACTACTAGCTGTGTGAGGCCAAATTGTTGACAACTCCATTCAACTACTATCTGTGCAAGTCCAACTTTTTGGCATCTCTATTCAGCTGCTAGATGTTCAAGGCCAACTTTTTGACATCTTCATTCAGCTACTGGCTATACAAGGCCAACTTTTGGCCATCTCCTTCAACTACTAGCTCTGCGAGGCCAACTTTTGGGTATCTCCATTCAACTAATAGCTAAAAACTTTTATTCAGTGAGTATCAGTTGACAGATAGATAGATGAAGCTCTATCCAGCTTTACATTGGACGGGATTCCAGCAACCATCAGACCCACATCTAGTATCAACGGGCCCCTATGTTTTAGAAGGTCATGCACAAATGGTATATCTGCCTGTGTCATTCATTGTTTCCTGAACTTTGGTTATGACATTTGAATGTTTTTTAATTATGTTATAGTACAATACCCATAACATTTCATTCAAGGTATCCTAGGCCTTTTAGTGCCTTAGCAACCTTGATATGTATATGCAAATAGCATCTTTCAGAAAACCATTGTTTCATAGTCCCCATAGTGGAATTAGTTGCTCAAGAACAGGCAATTACCTTTCCCAGTCAATAATTATTTTAATGATTTCTGTGCTTCTGTTGTGAACTTTGAGGATTAATTGCTCCACAGTGTCTGCAGTTAGAGGTCATTGGGGGTTTGTTTTAAAGATCATCTACTGCTTGTTAATAATATATAAATACCTAAACGTCCATAGCCTGGTCACAAATTGCCATTAAGATCATTGGAGGTATCTGTCACTAAGCCGCATACGAGCTGAAATAGTAATTCAGCTTGTTAGCGTGTGCTAGGCTGAGAGAATAATGATTTTAGAGACAGAAGTGATGAAACATTGTGGGAAAAAGTGTGACACATTTGTATGGACTGTATCTGTCTCGTGGGAAAAATTAACAATTTTTTTTTAGCGTGTTTAAACAATGAATTACGTTATTTAAGTGGAGAAGCTCCGCTGTGAAAACAAAACATTGCAGCCTGCCAAGTACAACAGACATGACACAGTTTTAATTAAAAGCGGGTAACGAGTGGTGTGGGGATCGTGTAATATTTTTCTTCTCTACAGTCCCTTTATATAATGATCCCACAGAGCAAATGCCTGAGCAAACCAGAATGAATTAGAAAAAAGGTTTCACATGTAGCTTGATATGTTTAGATCTCAGCAGTCTCTGTTTTAGACTAAAGTATTTTCTTTTTCCATCAAGAGTTGTTTTAAAAAATAGCCTTGTCGGAAATTCCGACAAGAAAAGTCCGATGTGAGCTTTTGGTCGAAAATTTTAACCGTGTGTAGGCTCCATTGGAATTTTTTACCTACAAAGCCATCCACAACTCTGCCCCCAGCTACATTACTGACCTAATCTCTAAATACCAACCTAATCGTTCTCTCCGTTCTTCTCAAGACCTCCTGCTCTCTAGCTCTCTCATCACCTCCTCTCATGCTCGTCTCCAGGACTTTTCCAGAGCCTCTCCAAGCCTATGGAACTCCTTACCGCAATCTGTCCGTCTATCTCCTTCTCTATTAGCTTTTAGAGGATCCCTGAAAACCCTCCTCTTCAGAGAAGCCTATCCTACCCACATTTAACAACTGTACTTTAATTTTGTCTATCTGATCACCCCCCACATCTACTACCCTTTGTTCCACTTGACCCTCCCTTCTAGACTGTAAGCTCCAAAGAGCAGGGCCCTTTGTATTGAATTGTACTGTGTCTTCCCTGATGTTGTAAAGCGCTGCGCAAACTGTTGGCGCTATATAAATCCTGTATAATAATAATAATAATTTTTCTGTCGGAATTTCCGGCAAGAAAAATTTAAGAGCTGGTTCACATATTTTCCAACAAGAAAATCCGACGCACAAAAAAACACGCATTCTCTGAATCAATTTGACACATGCTCGGAATCATTGAACTTGATTTTTCTCGGCTTGTTGTAGTGTTGTACCTCACAGCGTTCTTTATGGTCGGAATTTGGTGTGACCGTGTGTATGCAAGACAAGTTTGAGCCAAAATTCCGTCCGAAAAAAATACACGGTTTTCTTGTCAGAGTGAACTTCTCTTATTGGCTCCCTTGCGGTTATTAAAATATGAAAGTGTTTTGTTATATCTGTTCAATAAGTGTGAAAGTATACCCGTTGATCCTGCTAGAAATGTAGTGAACTCACAACTTCTGCGCTTTAACCAGTTAATTCCAAGCAATACTGCCCCAGATAACTTCCATGTGACCACTGGCCGCAGGTGTTAGGCCCAATCCAGGATCTGCCTTCTCCCTGAAGTGTCAAGTAGGGATAAGCTCGGGCATATTCAGATCCCCCAAATGAGCTCAGGTGTGGATGGGTCCTAGTCCAAACCCAGCCCTCAAGGAAGTTTTCACTGTACTGGGCCAATGATCTGCAACTGGGGCACTCCCTGCCCCACAGGCGCACATATACGTGGCGCGTGTGTATGCACGTCTTCATCCACTTATGATTGGTTTATTGCAGACATAGGTTTCTGGTGGACTCGCTCAGTTGGGTTTGGACTAGGGTCTGAACAAGCCTGAGCTCATCCCTAGTTTCAAGCAAGCAAAGATCCAGGCAACATACTGCTTTTTTTTCTTATTATATCACAATAAACTTTATTGGTACCATTAACATGGCCAGTTTGCCATCTTTACTCCTGCCAGACTTGACTTCTTTCCTGATGTGTTATACTCTTAAGGCTAGTTTACACTTGCTTCAAAACATGGCTTCGGACAGGCTTTGGTAAAGCTCTCTGAACGCCAGTCAAAGCTCCTGTCACTAAATAAAATGGTTAGCTTACAGTCCTGTTTACACTTTGCTTTTGCTTGGTGCTTCGATGAGGCTTTGGTGGGGCTTTGTGGGACTTCGGAGGTGCTTTGGTGGGGCTTCGTGGGGTGTTTCGGTGAGGCTTTGTGGGGCTTTGATGAGGCATCGGTGGGGCTTCAAGGAAGCTTTGCCATAGACTTCTATGGAGTCTTTAACCACTTAACCCCCCGGACCAATATGCTGCTAAATGCCCAAAGGTGTTTTTACAATTCGGCACTGCGTCGCTTTAACAGACAATTGCCCGGTCGTGCGACATGGCTCCCAAACCAAATTGACGTCCTTTTTTTCCCACAAATAGAGCTTTCTTTTGGTGGTATTTGATCACCTCTGCGGTTTTTATTTTTTGCGCTATAAACAAAAATAGAGCGACAATTTTGAAAAAAATGCAATATTTTTTACTTTTTGCTATAATAAATATCCCCCAAAAACATATATATATAAAAAAAAAAATTCCTCAGTTTAGGCCGATACGTATTCTTCTACCTATTTTTGGTAAAAAAAAACGCAATAAGAGTTTATCGATTGGTTTGCGCTAAATTTATAGCGTTTACAAAATAGGGGATAGTTTTTTTTTTTTTTTTACTACTAATGGCGGCGATCAGCGATTTTTTCGTGATTGCGGCATTATGGCGGACACTTTGGACAATTTTGACACATTTTTGGGACCATTGTCATTTTATGACAATGGTCATTTTATTGTGAAAATGACAGTTGCAGTTTGGGAGTTAACCACAGGGGGCGCTGTAGGAGTTAGTGTTCACCTAGTGTGTGTTTACAACTGTAGGGGGGTGTGGCTGTAGGACTTACGTCATCGATCGAGTCTCCCTATAAAAGGGATCACTTGATCGATGCAGCCGCCACAGTGAAGCACGGGGAAGCCGTGTTTACATATGGCTCTCCCCATTCTTCAGCTCCGGGGAGCGATCGCGATGGAGCGGCTATAAACGAATAGCCGCGCCGTCGTCCCAGATCGCTCCCAGCGGGAATCCGACCGCCGCATGTAGCGGGGGGGGGGGTCCCGATCGGACCCCCAACCCGCGGAAAGGCAAGGACGTACCTGTACGCCCATTTGCCTGTACGTGCCATTCTGTGGACGTACATATACATGCGACGGTCGGCAAGTGGTTAAAGACGCTTTGAAGCAGCACTGAAGCTACATGGGGTATAATTTTTGAAGCGGAGCTGAAGCAAAGCAAAAGCAGGTGACAGGAGCTTTGACTAGCATTCAGAGAACTTTTAGAAAGCGTATCCAAACCCTTGTTGAAGCCTTATTGAAGCCTTGTTCAGACTCATCAGTTTTTCAGTTAAAAAAGCGGGGGGAAAATGCATGAACATGCATCCCTTCAAATCCCATGGAACTCTTCACACTGGTCAGTTGTTTTTTTGTGGAACTAAACCCATCCATTTTACAGTTTCAAAAAACGGCATGCTTACCGTCACATTTGCTTGTGCTCCCAACCAAACTGCCAAACCATCAAATGGTTGGTGTCATAACTGATCACATGTGCCGCACCATGGCAGTTGGCAGTTGCAGATCACAGAAGCTAAGATGGCAGCTTCCTTGTCTGAAAAGGATAGGAGGGTATAGTTCTTCTTTAATTAGGGCCTAATCAAAGGGTGTTATGATTAAGCCCTGATTGAGGGTGAAATAGGTCAGCGTAGGAGTCAAGGCCTGGACCTTTGTTTGCATGACACTCAAATCAGTTAGCATTGTTTCCAGCTATCTCTGTGGACTACAGAACACCTCCCCCTCTATGTTATGGAGAAGAGGAAGGGGGGGGGGGGGGGTGTAGTCTGTACTTATGTCTTAGTCTGGGTTCACATATATGGAAGTCTGGTTTTGGCGCAGAGTCCGGTGCGATTTCTATTCAGCAGTTTAGGTGCAATTCAGGTGCGAACTTGACACTGAAATCGCACCTGAACTGGAGTGAAAAACGCACAGGACTGTTTTAAAAATTCGCACTGTAACGGGCCCGCATATATATGAACTGGCTCCATTGAAAGCTGATCTGGTTCACATGTTGTGCAAATCGGATGCAGTTCAAAAGGCAGCAGATTTCGCATATCTGTGAACCAAGCCTTAGAGTGTCAACGGTGCTCCTCTATTGCTACAGTACAGTAAGCGAGTGTTGTCATCGTCGGTTGTAACATGACAAAATTTGGAAAAATTCAAGGGGTATGAATACTTTTTCAAGACACTGTGGCCCGGATTCACAAACAGCGGCGCATATTTATGCCGCTGTAGCGTATCTTCTTTACGCTACGCCGACGCAGCGCAGAGAGGCAAGCACTGGATTCACAAAGCCAGTGCTGCCAAATCTGCGCTGGGTTTCCTAGGCGTAAGCCGGTGACTTGTCCTCAATGTTCCACTGTGGGGAAAGTTCCTTCACTGACTGCGCAGGCGCAAACTTCCCGACGGAAATTCCCGAACCTCGCCCGGCATCCAGGCTCATTCTTTAACATCCCCGTGGATTGGAGGATGTTAAAAAAAGAGCCAGGAGGCCGAGCAAGCGAGGACGTGAGGCCGACTGGCCACTTACCTCAAAATCCACGTCGCCCTGGATGCCGGCCGCCGTTCGGGGATTTCCGTCAGCAAGTTTGCACCTGCGCAGTGCTTGAAGGAACTTTCCCGCATCAGTTCGCGCATGCGCTGGAACTTCCAGGACACCTGGAACCAGCACGGCAGATCACCGGCATATGTGGAAGTGGGCGTGAGCCATGCAAATGAGGCGGACCGTTTTCAGCGGACAGATCCGCTGGTGTGTACGAGGCCTTAGATACGACGGATCACTGCCTACGGCGTGAACGTAACCTACGCCCAGCCATTATCACGTCCAACGTAAACGACGTAAAATACGACGGCTTGAGTTTCCAGGTGCAGACCATTGCATGGATGCTGCTGAGTTACACCTCCTTTATGGGGCATAACTTTACGCCGGACGTATGACTTTACGCGCACTACGTCGGACGGACGTACGTTCGTGAATCGGCGTATCTCCCTCATTTGCATATGTGAATAGAAAATCAATGGGAGCGCCAAATACGTCCAGCGTAAATATGCGCCCACTCTACGCCGGCGTAGGCAAGTAACGTCGATCGGATGAAGCCTATTTTCAGGCGTATCTTAGTTTCTGAGTCCGGAGCATAGATACGACGGCGCATATTTGCACTTATGTGGCGTATCTCGAGATACGTCGGCGCAAGTGCTTTGTGAATCCGGGCCTGTGTGTGTGTGTATATATATATATATATATAATATTTTTTATTATATTATTTATTTTGAATGCTATAAAGTGATACTAAAGGTTACATTTTTTATGAAAATAAAATAAAATGCAACTATACTGCACAAAGTGGTCCCTCTCCTCCTCTTTGGAAGTTCCCTGTTGGCGCTGTCCACTCCTCCTTCCTCCAGGTGTCTGCTTAGCAAGCCGGGTGCTAAGAGGGCACACGTGTGCATGTGCTCCCAAGCTTGGCTGCATGGGTCCATAGACACACACAGCGCTGGTAAGCCACGCCCCTTCCTCCCCACAGGAGTTTGACTGACAGCAGCGGGTCTGGTGGAGGCAGGGTCTGAGTGTGTCGTGTGATGTCATGGTGCAAGGGAGCCGTGAGGTGCGGAGCGGGTGGAGCCTCGTGTGCAGGTCTGCAGGACGGGAGTAAGGCAAGCCAGGAGCGGGGCTGTCAGTGCTGTTTGGACTAAAGGGGACTGAAGGGACCACTTGGCATGGAGAGAGACTGTCACTGTGACTCAGGAGGGGACGTGTCGTGGCGGTGAGGTGTCCTCATCATCCATTCTAATTTCTTGCCCTACTGAGTCCTGTCCCTTAGCTACTTACTTACTATATCAAAAAATAAAAAACAACTTTGCTTTTGGCCTTAATATCTACCTTAAATCACATTACTACCGTATTTATCGGGGTATAGCGCGCACCCCTAAAGTTGCTCCGAATTCCTGTGGAAATTTTTTTTTTGTACTTACAGTTTTGGTGTCTTGCGCGGCGTCCATCGGCGGCCTCGTCGGGTCCGGCGTCCGTCTGCGGCTTCAGGTGTCCTCTTCGTCGGGTCCGGCGTCCTTCTGCGGCATCCTCGCGTCCTCCCCGCTCGTTTCCCGCGCCGAGTTTGAATACTGCACCGACATATACCGAGCGCAGTACACTCGTGCATAGTCGGGCAGGCTCGGCTACTCTCGCGCTTACGTCCTGTACGTCCAGGACGTCAGCGCGAGAGGAGCCGAGACTGCCCGACAATACACGAGTGTACTGCGCTCGGTATATGTCGGCGCAGTATTCAAACTCGGCGCGGGAAAGCGGGTATCAGCGTATATCGCGCACCCACGATTTTGCCCTGATTTTCAGGCCAAAAAAGTGCGCGGTATACGCCGATAAATCCGGTAATTGCATATTGTGCTTATTTGTAGCCTAAATACTGGAATTTGCACTTGAAACTGTCATTTTGTAACTTTACTTTTGGAACTGCCAGTAAAAACTCGGCTGTGCCAGTAAATTTTGTGTATTGTGTGAGTAAATTTCAATCTGGTAGGTTGGCAACACTGGTGTGTTCTGATAGCTGTAGGAGTTGAATGTATGTATTATTCCTTATAGAGGGAACATTTTTTCGGAAATTGCACCAACATTGAAAAAAGTGCTATTTGTTTTTCAATGCAATGCATATGAAATACAAAAAATATTTATTTTACTTTAATAATGTCAATATGTGTATTATTCACATACAGTGAATTACCGTCAAGACAAACTTGGAATGTTTAGTTCCATGTTACATCCACTAGGTGGCACTGTAAGAACACTATATAGCTTTAAAAATGCGCCTGTCTTCTGCACTCTTGCAGTGTGCTGTCATTTATTTACTTGGCTTGCTTATCTAATACCAAAACATTCCCTTGTTAAAGTGACCCTGCTCCTGTAAAAATTAGATGCATCCCCCTGTATCTGACTCAGCACCCGTATGTAGAATCTTCTCTTCATCAGTGAGCAAAGAACATTCACCTTTCTATGGGGCGGATTTACTAAATGAAAATAGACTGCGCACCCTGGAAGGCGCTTGCTCCAGAGCTTAGTAAGTGACGTGAAACTCCATTTTGTTAAAAACACCCAATCACATGCAAGGTAATAAAAAACATAATTTTTGCTTGCACATGATTGGATAAATGAAGTCAGCAGAGCTTGCCCTCATTTACTAAGCTGATGATGACGTACATCCGCATGTTCTGATTGGTTTATGCAGCAGCGGGAACGTTTTTATTGAAGGCTCTGGGCACTGTATGCCCCCCATATGGCTGTGTGCATGCGCCCTTATTGTGATCGCCTTCATAGCTTCCAAACTTTTTATATTTTTCTTTCAAATATATATATATATATATAACGCATTTTAGGGATCCTGCATAGATCCCTGTGTAGCAGCTATGGTCCCCCATTGCAGTCACATAGTTTGCTATGGCTGTGGTTACGCCCAGTGGCAGTGCATCCATACAGGCGCACGGCACTGCCCCCTCTCTCCAGCCACCCCCTCTATGACCAATGGATAGAATCATGAATTGCATTAATCTATCCATGGCTGCAGCTGCCACCCCCTATTAAAGCGTCCAGTGCCTTTTTGTGCGGCGGGCGCCTGAATTACAGCGGCGGGGGGGTGTTTTTGAAGCCATATGCTTCATAAAAGGTGACCTGTGAGCGCCATGCTTGGCACGCACAGTTAGAGTATTCGCTGTCCTAACACTGAACGGCCTCTCCGCCAATCAGGTGCTCGTCTGTTACCTGTCACCTCATTGGCAGGCGCTGTAATTGGACGCCTGATGAGAGGAGAGGATGGGAAAAGACACATGAAGACACCGCTCAGAGGACACCACTCACCGCCGTCTGCCCGGCACTTACCCTGTCTCGGTGGAGCAGCGGGTGACGGCGGTGAGTGGTGTCCTCTGAGCGGTGTCTTTATGTGTCTTTTCCCATCCTCTCCTCCCATCAGGCGTCCAATTACAGCACCTGCCAATGAGGTGACAGGTAACAGACGAGCACCTGCTTGGCGGAGAGGCGGTGGGTGGGCAGGGGAGTCACAGTGGCGGCATTGGATGGCACAATGGCAGCATTCGATGGGCAGAGTGGCAGCATTTGGGCACAGTGGCAGGATTCTATGGCACAGTGGCAGCATTCGATGGGCATAGTGGAAGCAGTTTATGGGCACAGTGGCAGCGTTTGGGCACAGTGGCAGCGTTTGGGCACAGTGGCAGCGTTTGGGCAAAGTGGCAGCGTTTGATGGCACAGTGGCAGCGTTTGATGGCACAGTGGCAGCGTTTGATGGCACAGTGGCAGCGTT
This sequence comes from Rana temporaria, assembly GCF_905171775.1. Classification (NCBI taxonomy): domain Eukaryota; kingdom Metazoa; phylum Chordata; class Amphibia; order Anura; family Ranidae; genus Rana; species Rana temporaria. The sequence continues at coordinate 47,558,719 of NC_053492.1, forward strand.
TGATGGCACAGTGTCTGCGTTTGGCACAGTGTCTGCGTTTGGCACAGTGTCTGCGTTTGATGGCACAGTGGCAGCGTTTGATGGCACAGTGGCTGCGTTTGATGGCACAGTGGCTGCGTTTGATGGCACAGTGGCTGCGTTTGATGGCACAGTGGCTGCGTTTGATGGCACAGTGGCTGCGTTTGATGGCACAGTGGTAGCGTTTGATGGCACAGTGGCAGCGTTTGGCACAGTGGCAGCGTTTGATGGCACAGTGGCAGCGTTTGATGGCACAGTGGCAGCGTTTGATGGCACAGTGGCTGCGTTTGATGGCACAGTGGCAGCGTTTGATGGGCAAAGTGGCTGCGTTTAATGGCACAGTGGCTGCAATTTAAGTTTTTTTGTTTTTTCAGTATCTTTCAGTTTATTTGCATCCCCTTCCCAAAAATTTTGAGCACCAGCCACCACTGGTTACGCCCTTGGTTGAATGTGAAGTTCCCTTGGCCTTTTCTTTTATGAGAACTGACAGTCGCTTTAAAGATTTTTTCGTCTGGTTGATCGTTTTCAGGATATTCTGTGCCAGGTTGAAAAACGGACCCCAGGAGCTTTTAGCCATATATGCACAACATATTAGCACTTGGTTGTAGTGCGGCCCCAGAGAGATGCATTTGTTGTGTTCAGCAGCCCCCGCTGAAAGCGACATGCTGTTTACATTTTGCCAGCTGTATGTGTAGGCAGGTGGTTGAGGGGGGGGCAGAAAAATTTTGTTAGCCTGATTTTACTACCCAACAACCGCATGTGTGAATAAAGCCTTACCATGCAAGCGCGGTCCCCTTCAGCACTGTTGTGTAATCCTTCCACCCATAGAAGGCTCTTCCATCTTCCTTTGGACGGGATGGCATACAGTAACCCCTATTCATGCACATGTATCCACGCAGTGAATGTACACTGAGTTGCACATGCACTTTTAAAAAAAAGTTAACTTTACATTAAGTTCAGGGCAGTCTGCTGAGGATTCATTCACACCCATCTCTGGTGCACTGCTGGTATGCAAAAAAAAATAAAAAATCCTGTCTGCTTTGACCTTTGTAATGTTTCCAGCACACTTCACGTTGTATAGGTGTAGTGCTAACCTCACAGATATTAAAGGGGTTGCATGCTGGTATTAAAGGGGTTGTAAGGGTAAAAAAATGTTTCCTAAATACCGTATTTCTCGGGGTATTGCGCGCACCCACATATAGCGCGCACCCCCAACCTAGAAGGGAAATTTTAGAAAATAAAAAATACTTAGTTTGAATGCCCCTCGTCGGTGTCTTGCCCGGCGTCCATCTGCGGCCACGGTGGTGTCCTCCCGCGCTGTCTCTGAGTCGAATCCTTGCTTCCCGCGCTGTGTTTGAACGCCGCCGCCGACATATACCGAGCGCAGTACACTCGGGCACACTCGGCCACGCTCGGCTTCTCACGCATAAAGGCGTCACAGAGCGTGACCGCGAGCGAAGCCGAGCCTGGCCGAATGTACCCGAGTGTACTGCGCTCGGTATATGTCGGCGGCGCAGTTCAAACTCACTGCGGGAAGCGGGTATTGGCGTATATCGCGCACCCATGATTTCCCCCTTATTTTAAGGGGAAAAAAGTGCACGGTATACGCCGATTATTACGGTAGCTTCCTTTACCTTAGTGCAGTCCTCCTTCACTTACCTCACCCTTCGATTTTGCTTTTAAATGTCCTTATTTCTTCTGAGAAATCCTCACTTCCTGTTCTTCTGTCTGTAACTCCACTTTCTCCCTGGTGTGGAGTGTCGTGCTCGCACCCTCCCTTGGACTACAGGAGAGTCAGGACGCCCACTAACACACAGCTCCTTTCTCTATCTGCAACGTAGAGAGCGTCCTGACTCTCCTGCAGTCCAAGGGAGGGGGTGAGCACGACTCTCCACATCAGGGAGAAAGCCTTGCATTACTGTGTGGAGTTACAGACAGAAGAACAGGAAGTGAGGATTTCTCAGAAGAAATAAGGACATTTAAAAGCAAAAAACTCTCCTCAAGAAATAAGGACATTTAAAAGCAAAATCAAGGATGAGGTAAGTGAAGGAGGACTGCACTAAGGTAAAGGAAGCTTTTTAGGGAGGGGAAAAAAAATTACTTTTACAACCCCTTTAAGTGGTCCTGTATCCCCACCAGAGCACTCAGAGCCAGGCACACAATATTTACTTCTCTCTCACTGGCTCGATAAAACAGTCTAGGGGTATCTTTTGTATTTTTATTGTAAACTTTGGATAGGTATGGGTGAGGCATGGGATACCTCAAGGGACCTAAAGTAATTTTTTGACTATCATGACAGAGGACACCCACAAAGGGGATCCACTAAAACTTGCTTCTATGTAGAGCTGGGAACTGCATACAGTCTGCAGACCCCCACAACCACCAGGCAAGGGTTGTGGGGATGAGGCCCTTGTCCCCATCAACATGGGGACAAGGTGCTTTGGGGGGGGGGGCAAAGCATCCTCCCCATGTTGAGGGCATGTGGCCTGTTACAGTTCGGGGGGGGGGGGGGCGCTCTCTCACCCCCCCTCCATTTCCTGCGGCCTGCCAGGTTGCATGCTCGGATAAGGGTCTGATATAGATTTTGTGGTGGACCCCACACCATTTTTTTGTTTTGTTGCGGGGTTCCATATCCACAGGTAAAAAAAAAACGAAAGGTACGGATACACAACAATGCTGGGGAGAGGCAGACTACATCATATGTCTTTTTTTTCGTCTGCCTACATATTACTTTAATAACAGAGAACAGGAAGAATAAACAGCAGATGCAGAGCTGTAAAAACAGAAAGTTCTACAGAAAGAAAACAATGGCGCAGCTTCCCCTGGCGATGCAGTAAAAAGCGGCACAGACAATGCGCACATAACATTAGACAATGGCATCCAATGGAAACATGATTTCATACTGTTCTCGGAAAGCGAACACATTCTGGGTTGTGTTGTTGTACGGGGGAAATGTTCTTCCTAGGAAATAAACACGTTTCTCCTTGCAATATTTATTAGCCTGTACCTGGCAGCCTTATCAACAGCTGGGCATGTGACAGAAGAATTATCCGAGCGGGCTCTCTCCTGTCATGTGTGCCGCACCCGGTGCATGATGATTGGCGCGGCCTGGCTGTTGGAATGCACAAGGCTTCTCCTCATGCAGCACTTTGCAGGGTCTCTGTGATGCCACTGCGCTTTCCAGCTGTCTGCTTCCGACCACAAGAGGTCGGCTCAATCCCACTCCATCTGGACAGAGCTGTCTTGTCAGGAAACTGTCACCACCGCAGTCCCCCGAAAGCCGTAATGAGGAGGACCTGTACCTGCTTGCTGCCATGTTCCAGTCTGTCGCCTCATCACACACTAGCTGCTGAAATTTCTAATGTAATTGAACCCATTTTTGTAATGACATAACATACCCAGGCCTGTTATCTCTGATACCACAGAACACTCGTCGTAGTCCTTATACTATATGGTATTAGGGCTAGGGTGACCACATTTCCAAACTGCCATTCAGGGACACACCCCCTCTCTCACCTTCCCCCCAAAAAATGAGGGGGGGGGATGTAGTCTCGGGGTTGGTGGGCAATTTGGCGGCGGGTTAGTTGTCATTTGAATGTGCCACTTGCCACCAGATGCAGTGCCGCTTGCCACCCATAGCCTGCCACCAGATGCAGTGCTGCTGTAACTCCCTCTGCATTCTTCTTTTTAGGACCGAGTACAAGTACCGATACTTTTTTTCAAGTACTCGCCGATACCGAATACATATACTTTTTTTAAAATGTGTCCTCAAATGCAGCCATGTCCCCCACGAATGCAGCCATGTTCCCCACATATGCAGCCATGTCCCCCACATATTCCAGCCATGTCCCCCACATATGCAGCCATGTCTCCCATATATGCAGCCATGTCCCCCCCACATATGCAGCCATGTCTCCCCATACCTAGATGCCACCACCTAGTTAATCAGCGTGCGGGCAACATTACAGCTTTCATTTGAATAGCTGTGTGTTCAACGCCGCACCGCGTATAGACACTCCCCCTTGCTCGGGATTGGACGGGTGATCTGCACCTTGATAGACAGATCACCCGTCCAATCCTGAGCAAGGGGGAGTGTCTATACGCGGCATGGCGGGGAACACACAGCTATTCAAATGAAAGCTGTAATGTTCCCCGCACGCTGATTAAATAGGCGGCGGGGGCGTTGCGGTATGCGGCAGCATTGCGGCGGCGGGGGGGTAGTATCTGATCTGGCATCGGGGCATGTGCGGGAGTACAAGTACTCCCGCAAATGCTCAGTATCGGTCCCGCTAGAGACAGAGTCTCTCTCACACACACACACAGAGCACACTGCCTTAATAGGATTATACCATGTTTCCTCGAAAAGCACAGAATTTCCTCGAACTACAGTAAATGCACGTGATATGGTGTCAATCTCGCTCCCTTTCTCGGCGAGATTGAGCACCTACGAGCCCCATCGCGGGAGCCAGCGCCGAGCTGGCTTGCCGCGATAGAGACAAAGCCGTCATAGAAGCGACGGGAGATCCGACTTGGATTCCCGCCAATTCTACACGTGTGCGGCGTTTGTTATGAATCCTGAGGGGGAAGTCCCCGCCGGATTTTAAATAAAAATCCGGCATGGGTTCCCCCCTCAGGAGCATACCGGGCCCTTAGGTCTGTTATGGGTTGTAAGGAGAGCCCCCCCTACGCCGAAAAAACGGCGTAGGGGGTCCCCCTACAATCCATACCAGACCCGTATCCAAAGCACGCTACCCGGCCGGCCAGGAAAGGAGTGGGGATGAGCGAGCGCCCCCCCCCCCTCCTGAGCCGTACCAGGCTGCATGCCCTCAACATGGGGGGGTTGGGTGCTCTGGGACAGGGGGGCGCACTGCGGGGCCCCCCCACCCCAGAGCACCCTGTCCCCATGTTGATGAGGACAGGGCCCCTTTCCGACAACCCTGGCCGTTGGTTGTCGGGGTATGCGGGCGGGAGGCTTATCGGAATCTGGGAGCCCCCTTTAATAAGAGGGCCCCCCACCCTAAGTGAATGGATATGGGGTACATCGTACCCCTACCCATTCACCTGGAGAAAAAATGTTAGTCAATAAACACAACACAAGAGTTTTTAAAATAATTTATTAGTCTGCTCCGGAGGCCGCCCCTGTCTTCCTTAGCTCTGTTTACCAGGGGGGGCTTCTTCTTTGACGTCTTCGGGTGGGGGCCGCTCTTCGCCGCCGTCCGGTTCTCTTCCACCGCCGGGGGGGTCGCTTTTATAAAAGCGCCCACTCCTCGGCGGGTTTCCTCCGACGTCTTCGGCGGGGGGTGGTGTGCTTCTTCTTCCGCTATCCGGGGGGGTCTTCTTCGGCTATCCGGGGGGTCTTCTTCACTCTCCGGGGGTCTTCTGCTATGTTCGCCGCTCTCCGCTGTTGACTCGGCGCACCCCGGTTCTTCCTCCAGCTGTCCGGTGCCTTCTCCTTCAGCGCTGAACGTCTATCTTCTTCTTCCGTGCTGTGACGTATTCTTCTTCTTCCGGGCTGTGACGTCATCTTCTTCACTTCTCCAGATGTTGACACGCCGGCTCTTCTCGCTGAAAGCGCTGCTTTCATCGGACCTATATAGGCCTCACAGTCCCATCATGCTCTGTACCTACCCATGTGATACCTACCCACGTGGGTAGGTATCACATGGGTAGGTACCAGAGCATGATGGGATTGTGAGGTCTATATAAATCCGATGCAAGCCACGCACCCGTCATTGCAGCGAGGAAAGGCGACGTGTCAACATCGGGAGAAGAAGAGAAGTGAAGAACATGACATCACAGCACGGAAGAAGAACTCACAGCACGGAAGGAGAAGAAGACGTACAGCACGGAAGAAGAAGGCACCGGACAGCGAGAGGAAGAACCGGGGTGCGCCGAGTCAACAGCGGAGAGCGGCGAACATAGAAGGAGACCCCCGGATAGCGGAGAAGACCCATCGGGATAGCGGAAGAAGAAGCCCCCCCGCCGAAGACGCCGGAGGAAACCTGCCGGGGGGTGGGGGCTTTTTTAAAAGCGACCCCCCCCGGCGGTGGAAGAGAACCAGACGGCGGCCCCCACCCACCCGAAGACGTCAAAGAAGAAGCTCCCCCTGGTAAAAGAGCTAATAAAGAAGACAGGGGGAGCCTCCGGAGCAGAAAAATAAATTATTTTAAAAACCCTTGTGTGGTGTGTTTATTAACTTTGACATTTTTCCTACAGGTGAATGGTTAGGGGTACGATGTACCCCATATCCATTCACTTAGGGTGGGGGGCCGGTATCTTGGGGCCCCCTTATTAAAGAGGGCTCCCAGATTCCGATAAGCCTCCCGCCCGCATACCCCGACAACCAATGGCCAGGGTTGTCGGGAAGGGGCCCTGTCCTCATCAACATGGGGACAGGGTGCTCTGAGGTGGGGGGGGCCGCAGTGCGCCCCCCTGCCCCAGAGCACCCAACCCCCCCATGTTGAGGGCATGCAGCCTGGTACGGCTCAGGAGGGGGGGGGGCGCTCGCTCGTCCCCACTCCCTTCCTGGCCGGCCGGGTAGCGTGCTTTGGATACGGGTCTGGTATGGATTGTAGGGGGACCTCCTACGCCGTTTTTTTTTCGGCGTGGGGGGGCTCTACTTACAACCCATAACAGACCTAAGGGCCCGGTATGCTCCTGAGGGGGAACCCATGCCGGATTTTTATTTAAAATCCGACGGGGACTTCCCCCTCAGGATTCATAACAAACGCCGCACACGTGTAGAATTGGCGGGAATCCAAGTCGGATCTCCCGTCGCTTCTATGACGCGCTTGCTGGTATGTGCTGTCACTATTCCAGTGAGTGCGAGATGTCGGCGAGATCTCGGCACCATGCCGCCGAGAATCAGCGCGATGCTGTCGTGCTAAAAACACAATATCACAAACACCTACTGTAGGGCTTATTTTCGGGGAAGGCCTTTTATTGTAGCCCTCCTGGGAAAATAGCGCTAGGTCTTATTTTCGGGGTAGGTCTTATGCCGCGTACAGACGGTCATTTTTTGTGATGAAATAAAATGACATTTTTAAAAATGTCAATTAAAATGATCGTGTGTGGGCAAAATGTCATTTTATGTCTTCTGAAAAATGACAAAAAAAAAATTCGAACATGCTCGAATTTTTTGTGTCGTTTTTCAAAATGTCATTTTGTGTGTCAATGAAAATGATAGTGTGTGGGCAAAACGACGTTTTTAAACCCGCACATGCCCAGAAGCAAGTTTTGAGACGGGAGGTAAAACTACCATTCATAATGGAGTAAGCACATTCATCACGCTGTAACAGACAAAAAAGCACGAATCATCTTTTACTAACACGGAATCAGCTAAAAGCAGCCTCAAGGCGAATAGAACTTCCCCTTTAGAGTGCCGTCACTTTGTTCATCATTTTTCAAAATGATGGTGTGTATGCTACATCGTTTTTGAAAATGAAGTTTCAAAAATGTCGTTTTTTTTCATCACTTCAAACGTCATTTTTTTTTCATCACAAAAAATGACCGTCTGTATGGGGCATTATTTTCGGGGAAATATGGTAGATATGAGAAGGGCAACTCAAGGTCAGGTTATGGGTATATGGGGTATCTCAGTCAATGGGCAGGGGTTTTCTTGAATCCCTTGGCCTGCTGGGAGAGCCTATATATTTGGGTGGAGTCAGTCAGGTGATCTGTGTTCTGTGCCACCTGGATGGCTGTCTGGGTGGACATGTGTTGTAGTACCCAGGCTGCTAGGCCAGAGATGGGGCCTATCCCGGGGGACATCAGGCTGCTAGGCTGTCTGAGAACCTATCTAGAAGCAAGAGAGCAGCGCAGGATTACGATTGCAGTTTGCAGTCCAACCAGAAGTGATGGTTCTGCCGGCCGGAGAACCTGTCGTGGTCGGAGGTAGAGGGAAAGCTGTCGCCAGTAAGGGACTATCCGCCTTATTACCAGGGACCACAGTGAGCAACTGAAGCAAGTACCGGAGCAGTATTCTCACCATCCTCTCTCCACCACCACTGAAAGTCAACAATGCATTGCATGAATCTATGTATTGTCGCTGGCACCACTATTCAGATGGCCGGCCCCCTGGTGAGCGCCGGCCATCTGAATAACAGCAGTTGGTTGGCTTTGAAAGTGTCTATCAGAGGTAGCACAGTGGCTGCGTTTGATGGCATGGCACAGTGGCAACAATTGATGGCATGGCACATTGGCGACAATTGATGGTACAGTGGTGACAATTGACGGCACAGTGGCGACAATTGATGGCACAGTGGCGACAATTGATGGGCACAGTGGCTGCGTTTTATGGGCACAGTGGCGGCAATTGATGGTCACAGTAACTGCGTTTGATGTGCACAGTGGGGCTGCAATTTTTTTTTTTTTTTAGTTTGTTTGCGCCTCCTTTAAAAATTTTGAGCACCAGCCGCCACTGCTGCCCATGTTAACTCATGTTATCTACACTGGGAGAAAGCGTTGTCTTCAATGGCTGGCTTTGCCTGTACATTACATGCAACTCAGGGCCACACTGATCAAGTTCTGCCGTATATCCTGTTCAGCTCAATACAGTCTTTTTTACTTGTCACCTTGGGGGCACTTGGCTGGCATCAAACATGCTTGCCAAGTGTTCCCTTTGAAATATACAATACATGCATGAGACCTAAAAGCTATACATCTATAGTGGTATGGTTAAAATAAATTATGTCCAATAAATATTTATCATATTGTTGCAAAAAGTTTCATTCTTCTTTTATCACGTGTCGTTTTTGTTTTTGTTTTTTGTTTTCGTTTTTATATTTGCTTGTAGCATCACTGCCAAATAAATATATAAAGAAAGGTTTGTATACTGGGGTTTGGGAATGGTACACATTCAAGGTGACCATGTTGGTAAAGAGATTTATTTTATTTTTGGTAGGTTCATGGAGCTTCCTGTGTGACATGACACTAGAGTCCGGGGCACGGTGCCATGAGAATCGAAACACCGTCATTAAGTGTGATGTCACCGTACAAGTGGGAACCATCCGTGTGACAGAATCCCTGGCTTACCTCCATGTGTGCCACAGGGCGTGTGATGCTTTCTCTCTGCCAAATAGCACTGCCAATATAGTCAACATCACAGGACTTTTTATCAGGTATGAAGTCTTATAGATGGCACTACACTAATGGTCTGATTTAACCCTTTTGTAACCAGATGTCCTCAAAAACTAGATGCCCAGGCCAAAATGTAGCATTAGTAAACTTGATTAATTATGGCTAAATTGAATAACCTTTATAAGCATTTCATAGGGCACACTGTTTTAATACATACCTAAATACCCTGCTGTGTTTTGTATTACAGACTGAAAACTGGATACAAAATGTAAATATATATATATATATATATATATATACACACAGTATGGGTTATTTACTAAAGGCAAATCCACTTTGCACTACAAGTGCAAACTACAAGTGCAAAGTGCACTTGAAATTGCACTGAAAGTTCACTTGGAGGTTCAGTCGCTGTAGATCTGAGGGGGACATACAAGGAAAATAAAAAACAGCATTTTAGCTTGCACATGATTGGATGATAGAGTCAGCAGTGCTTTCCCTCATTTCAGATCTTCCCCTCAGATTTACAGCGACTGCATTTCCAAGTGCACTTTCAGTGCAATTTCAAGTGCACTTTGCACTTGTAGTTTGCACTTGTAGTGCATAGTGGATTTGCCTTTTTCGTAAATAACCCCCAGTATCTCACAAAGGTGAGTACACCCCTCACATTTTTGTAAATATTTTGGGGGTTATCCTCAAAAGAGATACTCCGACTTAACTGCTGTTCAGTCTGTGTGTAACTTTGGAAACGATCCTCAAAAGGCTTTTTCCAAAGTTACACAGAAGATCCGGCATGTGTAATTGAATTACACTGCCTAATTTTAGGATGCAGTACCGCATCCGCCGCTGGGGGCATTTCGAGTCGAAATGCCGTTGCTAGTATGCAAATTAGCACTTAAGGCGATCCACAAAGCTTTCTAGCTTCCTTTTTGCGCCGTAAGTGTTATTTTGCAAGTGTAAAATTAGGGCTCGTTCTACAAAGTGTAAAGTTAGTCACACCTTGTAAAGGCCCATTCCAGCGACGGCATTTGGTATGCTTTCCCGAGGGAGAACTCCACGGCAATTTGTAAAAAACAAAACCGGCATGGGTTCCCCCCCAGGAGCATACCAGGACCTTAGGTCTGGCATGGGTTGTAAGGAGACCCCCCCACGCCGAAAAATTGACGTAGGGGGTCCCCCTACAATCCATACCAGACCCGTATCCAAAGCACGCTACCCGGCCGGCCAGGAAGGGAGTGGGGACGAGCGAGTGCCCCCCCCCTCCTGAGCCGTGCCAGGCCGCGTGCCCTCAACATGGGGGGGTTGGGTGCTCTGGGGCAGGGGGGCGCACTGCGGGCCCCCCCACCCCAGAGCACCCTGTCCCCATGTTGATGAGGACAGGACCTCTTCCCGACAACCCTTGTCATTGGTTGTCGGGGTCTGCGGGCGGAGGCTTATCGGAATCTGGGAGTCCCCTTTAATAAGGGGGCCCCCAGATACCGGCCCCCCACCCTAAGTGAATGGATATGGGGTACATCGTACCCCTATCCATTCACCTGGAGGCAAAAAGTAAAATGTAGTAAACACACAACACAAGGCTTTTTAAAATAGTTTATTATTCTGCTCCGGAGGCCCCCCCTGTCTTCGTTATTAGCTCAATTACCAGGGGGGGCTTCTTCTTCCGCTCTCCGGGGGTCTTCTCCGCTCTCCGGGGGTCTTCTCCGGACTCCGGGGGGCTTCTTCCATCTTCTCCCCTCTTCCGCTCTTGACTCGGCGAACCCCGGTTCTTCTGCAGCTCTCCGGTGCCTTCTTCTTCAGCGCTGGCTGCCTGCTATGTTTGTGTGTTAGCTCGATTTCAAACAGGCAGCCGGCGCGGTCTTCTGTGGCGTCATCTTCTCTTCTGGTCTTCTGTTCTTCCGATGTTGCCTCGTCGCCTGTTGTCGCTGTAATGATGGAAGCGCGCCTTGCATCCCATTTATATAGGCATCACCGTCCCATCATGCTCCGGTAGGTACCCACGTGGTGGGTGCCTACCCACGTGCACCCACCACGTGGGTACCTACCGGAGCATGATGGGACGGTGATGCCTATATAAATGTGATGCAAGGCGCGCTTCCATCATTACAGCGACAACAGGCGACGAGGCAACATCGGAAGAACAGAAGACCAGAAGAGAAGATGACGCCACAGAAGACCGCGCCGGCTGCCTGTTTGAAATCGAGCTAACACACAAACATAGCAGGCAGCCAGCGCTGAAGAAGAAGGCACCGGAGAGCTGAAGAAGAACCGGGGTTCGCCGAGTCAAGAGCGGAAGAGGGGAGAAGATGGAAGAAGCCCCCCGGAGTCCGGAGAAGACCCCCGGAGAGCGGAGAAGACCCCCGGAGAGCGGAGAAGACCCCCGGAGAGCGGAAGAAGAAGCCCCCCCTGGTAATTGAGCTAATAACGAAGACAGGGGGGGCCTCCGGAGCAGAATAATAAACTATTTTAAAAAGCCTTGTGTTGTGTGTTTACTACATTTTACTTTTTGCCTACAGGTGAATGGATAGGGGTACGATGTACCCCATATCCATTCACTTAGGGTGGGGGGCCGGTATCTGGGGGCCCCCTTATTAAAGGGGACTCCCAGATTCCGATAAGCCTCCGCCCGCAGACCCCGACAACCAATGGCAAGGGTTGTCGGGAAGAGGTCCTGTCCTCATCAACATGGGGACAGGGTGCTCTGGGGTGGGGGGGCCCGCAGTGCGCCCCCCTGCCCCAGAGCACCCAACCCCCCCATGTTGAGGGCACGCGGCCTGGCACGGCTCAGGAGGGGGGGGGGGCGCTCGCTCGTCCCCACTCCCTTCCTGGCCGGCCGGGTAGCGTGCTTTGAATACGGGTCTGGTATGGATTGTAGGGGGACCCCCTACGTCAATTTTTCGGCGTGGGGGGGTCTCCTTACAACCCATGCCAGACCTAAGGGCCTGGTATGCTCCTGGGGGGGGAACCCATGCCGTTTTTTTCTTTGAAAATGGGCATGGAGTTCTCCCTCAGGAATGCATGCCGCTGTCATTTTTTTTATCCCCGACGCAACTTTAAGCCGTCGCGATCCTCAAAACTCGGCGTAACGTAACTTCGCGCATGCGCAGTACGGCCGGCGCGCATGCGCAGTACGGCCGGCGCGGGAGCGCGCCTCATTTAAATGGGACTCGCCCCATTTGAATAGGAACGCCTTGCGCCGGCGGAATTTTAGTTACACAGCCTGAAATTTCTAGATAAGTGCTTTGTGGATCAGGCACTTAGGTAGAAACTTTAAGGCAGTGTAACTTAAATTGGATTTTTTAAGTTACGTCAGGTTTTTGTGGATCTGGCCCTTTATTTCTATTTTATTATTTATTTTGTATTTTGTATTATAGGCTGACAACTGGATACAAAATGTAAATATAAACATTCTGACCCGGATTCACAAAGCACTTGCGCCGACGTATCTCAAGATACGCCGACGTAAGTACAAATGTGCGCCGTTGTATCTATGCGCCGTGCCCACATACTAAGATACGCCTGAAAATAGGCATCCTACGACCGACGTAACTTGCCTACGCCATCGTATCGTGGGCGCATATTTACGCTGGGCGCATTTGCCGCTCCCATTGATTTTCTATGCACATATGCAAATGAGGGAGATACGCCGATTCACGAACGTACTTGCGCCCGGCGCATAATATACGCGGTTTGCGTAAGTCGTACGTCCGGCGTAAAGTTATTCCCCCATATATGAGGCGCAACCCATGCTAAGGTATGGACCAGGGAACACAAGCCGTTGTATCTTTTGTCGTTTACGTAGTACGTGAATATGACTAGGCGTAGGTTACGTTCACGTCGTAGGCAGTGATCCGTCGTATCTTAGGGAGTAGTTCTGACGTGATTCTGAGCATGCACACTGGGATGCGTCGTTCGTTATTCGTATCTTTATGGCGCTCGGCCCATCATTTCCATGGGGTCACGCCTCATTTGCATTGCTCACGCCCACTTCCACTTACGACGACTTACACTTTCAAAACCCAGCGTAGATTCAGAGCAAATGGAAGCAAGTGCTTTGTGAATACTGTGCTTGCCTCTCTGCGCTGCGTCGGCGTAGCGTATATTCGATACGCTACGCCGCCATAAATATGCGCGGATGTATGTGAATCCGGGCCACTGTGTGTAAATATATATACAGTACAGACCAAAAGTTTGGACACACCTTCTCATTCAAAGAGTTTTCTTTATTTTCATGACTATGAAAATTGTAGATTCACACTGAAGGCATCAAAACTATGAATTAACACATGTGGAATTATATATAACAAAAAAGTGTGAAACAACTGGAAATATATTTCATATTCTAGGTTCTTCAAAGTACCCACCTTTTGCAGCAGACACATCTCTAGAACTGGTAAGAGGAGACTGTGTGAATCAGGCCTTCATGGTAGAATATCTGCTAGGAAACCACTGCTAAAGAAAGGCAACAAGCAGAATCGACTTGTTTGGGCTAAAGAACACAAGGGATGGACATTAGACCAGTGGAAATCTGTGCTTTGGTCTGATGAGTCCAAACTTGAGATCTTTGGTTCCAACCCCCGTGTCTTTGTGCGACGCAGAAAAGGTGAACGGATGGACTCTACATGCCTGGTTCCCACCGTGAAGCATGGAGGAGGAGGTGTGATGGTGTGGGGGTGCTTTGCTGGTGACACTGTTGGGGATTTATTCAAAATTGAAGGCATACTGAACCAGCATGGCTACCACAGCATCTTGCAGCGGCATGCTATTCCATCCGGTTTGCGTTTAGTTGGACCATCATTTATTTTTCAACAGGACAATGACCCCAAACACACCTCCAGGCTGTGTAAGGGCCATTTGACCGAGAAGGAGAGTGATGGGGTGCTACCTCTTGAAGTTCATCAAGAGAATGCCAAGAGTGTGCCAAGCAGTAATCAAAGCAGAAGGTGGCTACTTTGAAGAACCTAGAATATGAAATATATTTTCAGTTGTTTCACACTTTTTTGTTATATATAATTCCACATGTGTTAATTCATAGTTTTGATGCCTTCAGTGTGAATCTACAATTTTCATAATCATGAAAATAAAGAAAACTCTTTGAATGAGAAGGTGTGTCCAAACTTTTAGTCTGTACTGTGTATATATATACAGGCATACCCCGGTTTTAAGTACACAATTGGGTTTATTTACTAAAGCTGGAAAGTGCAAAATCAGGCTCACTTCTGCATAGAAACCAATGAGCTTCTATCCCCAGCTTGTTCAATTAAGACTGGTAATAAAACCTGGAAGCTCATTGGTTTTTATGCAGAAGTGAGCCTGATTTTTTGCTTTTCAGCTTTAGTAAATAAACCCAATTGTGTACTTAAAACCGGGGTATGCCTGTATATATGTGTATGTATGTATGTATGTATGTATATATATATAATGTATCTCACAAAAGTGAGTACACCTCTCACATTTTTTTCACATTATATCTTTTCATGTGAAAACACTGAAGAAATTACACTTTGCTACAATGTAAAGTAGTGAATGTACAGCGTGTATAACAGTGTAAATTTGCTGTCCCCTCAAAATAATTAAACACACAGGGCTAGATTCAGGTAGCCCTGCGTAATCTTGTGCGGGCGTAACGTATCTCTGATACGTTACGCCGCCGTAACTTAGGGCGCAAGTTCCGTATTCATAAAGAACTTGTGCCCTAAGTTACGGCGGCGTAACGCATGTGGGCCGGCGTAAGCCCGCCTAATTCAAATGGGGATGATGTGGGCGTGTTTTATTTAAATTATTGTTGACCCCGCGTATTTTACGTTTTTTTACGAACGGCGCATGCGCCGTTCGTGAAAGAATCCCAGTGCGCATGCTCGAAATTCCGCCGCAAATCGTCATTGCTTTCGACATGAACGTAAATTACGTCCAGCCCTATTCGCGAACGACTTATGCAAACGACGTAAAAATTTCAAAATTTGACGTGGATGTGAATGGGGCCTCATGTCTCAGATTTTCCTAAGGCCTCACAAAGCCTAGAGCCGCCTCTGCCTGAAGCCTAGTACACACAATGAGATTATGGGACGAATGATCATCCATGTCTTAATATCGAAAACAAAGAGGTTACTAAAGTATGAACATTCTCGTACGACAAAATTCAGAACAATGTATTGTATATGTCTTGTATTTTCAGATGAAAAGTGTACTGATTAAACGAAAGTTACATGACCTGGTATCATATGAGAAAAAGTTTTCGTGTTTTCATGTTTGTCCTTTCGGATAAGTTTGAACGAAAGATGTGTACTACTGATCAGGTCATCATACGATCGCTTCAAAAGCTGTATTTTTTGTATGATTTTCTGATTGTTTGTACGGGGGGGCTTAAACAATCTCTTCAATTTGCATCCAACCAGGTAGATTATCACAGTACATAGTTGTTGGTAAAGTAGATTTTACAATCAAGATTTAATATCTGTCTCTGCAGGCCAACTGTGCAACACCAACTGAGCTAGCAAAGGACAGTCTGCATGCATTAGGAAGGTTCTTCTCCAGTGACAGTATTTAGCTATTTAGCTATGTAGTCAAAGGGGTTGGGCTCAAGGGACCCCAGAACCCAAGAGAACCCAAAAAGACAAACAGGCAAAAGGACTATTACGGTACCAGGTAAGTAGATGGACTCAAAGGGCCAAATCCACAAAAGGGATACGACGGCGTAACTGCTGTTACGCCGTCGTTTCCCTGTTCCTAACTAACAGAATCAGTTTTCCATAGTTAGACAGAAGATCCGGCATGTGTAATTGAATTACACTGCCGGATCTTAGGATGCAGTACCGCATCCGCCGCTGGGGGCATTTCGTGTCGAAATGCCGCCTCGGGTATGCAAATTAGCACTTACGGAGATCCACGAAGCTTTTCAGCTTCGTTTTTTCTCCGTAAGTTTTAGTTTGCATACGCAAAATTAGGGCTGCTTTTACAAGGTGTAAAGTTAGTACACCATGGAAAAGCAGACCTTTCTGTCCAGCGACGCGATTTTTTTTAAATTTAGAAAAAAAAAATTCCCGCCGTATCTTTTTTTTTTCCAGACGCAACTTTATTGACCCGTCGCAATCCACAAAGCTCGACGTAACGTAATTTCGCGCTATGCACGACGGGAAAATGACGTCACGAGCATGCGCAGTACGACCGGCGCGGGAGCGCGCCTAATTTAAATGGGAATCGCCCCTATTACAATAGGAACGCCTTGCGCCGGCAGAATTTAAGTTACACAGCCCAAAATTTCTAGGCAAGTGCTTTGTGGATCGGGCACTTAGGTAGAAATTTTAAGGCAGTGTAACTTAAATGGAAAAAATTAAGTTAGGCACGATCTTTGTGGATTTGGCCAAAGAGAGTAGATATATCAAAAATTAGATATACATTTATTAACATAGTATCAAAAAGATATATAAGAACTTCACACAACAAAAACAATAAAAAAAACAGTACAAATATCGTGACAACGATATGTGTCAACAAAATCCCGGTGGATGTAGGGGTCACGATACAAGGGGTCTCTACTAGTTTCGCAACATACGTCGCTTCATCAGGAGAAAGTCTGAAAGTTAATACATAAACAAGACATAAATAGGTTGATTTGCACATATATAAAAAAGTTCATGTAGGTCAGCCTGCCAACAAGAACACATACTGTATATACAATGATGGACATTGGGGAATGAGGACTGTCTCGCTTACCTAAAAGCGGGTATCCCGTCAGCTCAGACGCCACAGCTACCGAGGAGAATGTCTCCCACGGCGGCCAAGGGGGTGGATCTGGAAAAGGACCTGTCAACTAGATATTAAGGCAACTATGAATATAAACTATATAAGAGTGAGGACAAGGGGGAGTGCAGATGTGAAAGCGTGAGTTATTTTGGGTTCTGGGGTTCCTTGAGCCCTACTTCTATTAAATAACGTTTAGGATGATGTACCACTATTAATCCTATAATGAATATTCTATCAAAGAGGCTAACAATTAATTCCTATGTAGTCAAAGGTTACCATATGGTACACTGTTCCATTTGTATTGTTTTTTGCACTTTGCATTTTTTTGCTATCTTTGTTTTTTTTGGGAAGACCTCCATTTAGTTTTTTCCTGTAGACATAACAGGAAGTGAGAGGAATATCCAAAGTGAAATCTTTTCTAAAGCCTCAAACACATGGTACGATTGTTGGAAGGGGATTGTCTGTTCACAGACTGGTGTCCTAAATTCTAACCGTTAGTACACTCCTTTAGACAATTGTTTTCCAATTTTCGGCCAACAAATGTTGGATGACAAGCTAGTCAATTTTCAGCAGACAACAGCTCCACGTCTGATTTTCGTATATGGTCAGTACACAAATCCGTCACACAAAAGTCGAAAGTACAAACACGCATGCCCGGAATCAATGCTCACCAAACACGAAAATTAGCAGAAGGGGCCCAAAGGGTGGCGCTCAAGAGCTGAAATTCCTCGTAGTACATCACTACGTTCGTGTTGTCAAACGACAATTTGCGTACCGTTAGTATGCAAGACAAGATCCTGGCACACGCCGATTTTGACAAAAATCTGACGCTCGGTTTGGCCAACAATTGTACCGTGTGTTCGAGGCTTTACCAGAACAAACATCTCCATTGGAAGTATTTAGCTATGTAGTCAAAGGTTATCATATGGTACACTGTTCCATTTGCATTCTTTCTTGCATTTTGCTATTTGTGTGATATTGGATAGACCTCCCTTAAGTTCTTTTCCTGTAGACACAACAGGAAGTGAGAGGAAAAGCTCTCCAAAAAGCTCTTCTTAGGCCCTGTACACAGGACCGGTTCATCCGATAAGAATGGTCCAACGGACCGTTTTCATTGGTCCACCGCTGAAGTGGCCTGATGATCTGATGTGTGTACACACCATCAGTTCAAAAACCGATCGGGTCAGAACGCGGTGAAGTAAAACACACGACGTGCTGAAAAAGGCGAAGTTCAATTCTTCCAAGCATCCGTCGACTTGATTCTGAGCATGCTCGGGTTTCGAACCGATGCTTTTCTGTACTAACCATCGGTTTGGCCCGATCGGTCAGCGGTTCATCGGTTCGATTTTAAAGCAAGTTTTACAATTTTGGTCCGAAGGACAAAAGACCGATGGGCCGTACACTCGGTCGGTTTGGACCGATGAAACTGAACCTCGGTCCATTCTCATCGGTTTTGACCGGTCGTGTGTACGCAGCCTTAGACAGCACTTACCAGAACAAACATCCCCACTGGAAAAAAAAAAAAAAAAATAATAACAAAATAATAAAAAATTAAATCTACTTAGTGTCCACTGCCCTACCTACACCAATCTCTGTGCTACTGACACTGTCCATTGCTCTACTGACACTGGTAGTATACATACACATGCATATGTGTTTGAGCTTTGGGGTGCACACCCTGATGCAATAGGCTGCGCACACCTATGCTTATCTTTACCCATCGATGAGAATACTGCGACTTTATGGTTCACTCTTTCTGATACCCCCACAGTCCCCACTTTGGGGGTTCTACAAGGTCGAGCACACACATCACCTAACACTGCACTGTACACAACTCAAACACACTTTCCTGACCAAAACCAACCCAGAATACTACTAGTATCACCACTATAACATGCCAACTGACCTGTGATCCAATCGCATAGGGCGTGTTTCAAATCTTGCCGGAGGACACTTTCCCCCATGGCCATATACTGTACACGCATGAAAGAGAACCCTAAAACCACTCCCCCAAGATCAATTTTTTCTTAATTAGAGGTTTTTGTTTTCGTATTTAAAGTAGTTTAATTTGTTTCATTTCATTTTCTTTGTGTTTTTACCCTTTGTGTGTATTGGATTGTTTTGCACTATCACTTAAATGTATTTTTTTAATATTTCACTGTGAAATATTAATATATTATTGTAAATATTAATAAACTAACATGTTTTTAATGAAGCTAGCAAGGGGCCAAGTTTCGGCACAAGGACAAGTCCAAGATGGTTGGAAGGAGCTTGAGCCATTTAAAGTCCATTACCTCATTTAAAACCACCGTAATGTAACCTTTCCCATTGACTCCAATGCATTTCATAAAATCACAGAAATTTGGGGAAAATTAGAACGACCCCCTTCCACCCACATGACTCAACACTTAATACTCAACTCAGGTTTTCTGTTTCATGTTTGGTCTGGAGCCAATTCTGAAAGGCAGTTACAGTAATAATTACTGCAAGATACTGGAAGCAATTAATTAAAGGCTGAAAGTGAAGAAACACATTGCCGTTTTTTTTCCATTTTATTGTGCAGACTGTCAGGCAGGGAAAGGGTTACAACTGAGCCATTAACTGGTACAACTCTAATTAAATGCCTGCTAAGTCTAATTAGCAACTTCCGAGAGTTAATTAAAATCAATTAACCCTTTCAATTTGAGCGATGAAGAGATGAATAAAAACATATTGCAGCAGCACAAGACGTAATTAGCAAGCGCGCATATCTGTTGAAAGGGCAACAAAACCCGAAAATTTAAACTTTTGAGCAAAATTAAAGCACACCTGTAATTTAGTAATAAGCATTATGCTGGGAACAGGGAGGGAGGGGAGGCAATGGGAAATCTCCCTTGTAGCTTAGCCCATAGATCACACTCTTTTTTTTTTTTTTTTAACTGGGTTTTAACCTTTGCATTTAGAGCAGGGGTGTCCAACCTATTGACCTTCCTGGGTCATATTGGAAGAAGAGGAATTGTCATGGGCCACACATAAAATACACTAACAATAAGGATGGCCGATGAGCGGAAAAAGTCCCACAGATCACAAGTTAACGATCACTGATGCCCTGTACACACGATCGGTTCGTCTGATGAAAACGGACCGATGGAGTTTTTCATCGGATATCCGATGAAGCTGACTTTCATCAGTCTTGCCTACACACCATCAGTTAAAAATCCGATCGTGTCCAACGCGGTGACGTAAAACACAACGAAGTGCTAAGAAAAATTAAGTTCAATGCTTCCGAGCATACATCGACCTTGATTCTGAGCATACGTGGATTTTTGACCGATGGATTTCCCCACAGACGATCGTTTTTTTAACTATAAGAAAAATTTAAAACTGGTTCTATTTTTTTTTTTCACAGATGGGGCCCACACACGATCGGTTCGTCCGATGAAAACGGTCCATCGGTCTGTTTTCATCAGAAAAACCGATCGTGTGTACAGGGCATGACAGTGGCGGCCCATCCATTAGGGGCACACGGCGCCACCCCCCATCCATGCGTCCGGCCCCCTAATCTACATGCAGGGCGCAGGATGCATGGATTCCAAATGGGTTTTTTTGTTTTTCGAAGCATGTGATTAGAGCCAGAGGGTCTAATAGGCCTCAAACAAGGGTCGGCTCGGGGCGCAGAGTACTGCGCCCTGAGCCCAGACAGTTTTGTGACAATAGCGAATGTATGCGGGTGACCCGACCGACTGACAGCGTGGGGGGGATGTCAGAATACTGATTGTGAGCCAAGTCTTCTCATCTAACATCAGTGCTTGACCCCCAAATGGCTCTTTTGGTTAAATTGGGCACCAATTTCCACAGACCAACTTAGAATCTGGTTGAAAGGCTTACCCAATTATTGCCGTAATTGAGGCCAGCTCCTTATTTATACCTATGGTTTTGAAAAGGGAAAATGATAGTCAGGTTTGCACAAATGTTTGTCCATATGGTGTATATCATAGGAATGTGACTTCCATTAATGTAGAGAGTGTATAAGTTCTTGGGCCTCTAAACATTGAAAGGCTTACAATGACCTCTTCTGTCATTTCATTAATGTGGGTTCTTCGCAGGGGCGGACTGACCTTTGGGACTCTCGGGCACTGCTTGAGGGCCCCATGCCACTAGGGAGCCCCATCAGGGTCGCCAGGCTCAATAAAACCAGGGACAGTATGTAAAAATCTGTGTTTTTTTTTTACATCTGTCCTTGATATGTCCGAAACCGACATGCTTTTGATGTGAAAATCCTGAGATTTTAGCTGCCCTGCCTCTGCACTGCCTCCTGGCGTGGGGCCCCATATCTTCTATTGCCCGGGGGCCTCATGAGTTGTCAGTCCACCCCTGGTTCTTCGATTGCCACCTGGTTAATGTTGGGTGTTGGATATGTCTTATTATTATGTATTATTTTGAATAGGGTATGGCAGAGGGAACATGTGGCTCTGTAAGAGCCCACACATTCCTACCTAAAGGTGCAAAGACACACCAATATCCCCACAAAGCTCAATGGCAACTGAAGACCTCCACTATGGGGAGGCAGTAAGGAACGTTGATGGGTGAGCATGTGTTTTCTGTCCATGTACACTTTATTAAAATAAATAAATAAATTAATTAATTAATTAGAGCAGTTGCCATCTTTGTTTTGCTTTTTGGATCTGTGTAAAAGGACCTAGGTGCCAGGCCAATGTACAGTAGCTCCAGCATGCATGTGCTGCACAGTTACACAATCGGTGGCTGCCAAATGGCCAAAGAGAGAAGACACCAGACCTAGAAAAAGACCAGGACAAGATGGCAATGGACAAAGAAACACATAGAAGGGTAAAGTATGCTATGCATACTGTACTTGCACATCATGACAAAAAACATCTGAGAACCCATAGCCGATTTAGTGCAGTTTTTAGAAGTTAGTTGAACCTACATGTTAGGTTTAAAATAATGGAATCTAAGTTGCCATGCATTTTCAAGTCTATTCTTTTTTTATTTTCAGCTATTTTACCTGTGTTTTTGGCATGGGTTTCCTTAGTGCAAAGGTGCAGTACTTTTGCACCCAAATATACTACACCGATTAACATACTGCTTGATTGATGGGTCTCATGTTCTGTTTCAAATGCCGTTTGTGCCTGTTGATTAAATTGGCCCTTGTTTTGCCTCAATTCCCCAAGATTGCTATGAGCTGCTGTTGCTTTCATGTTCCTCTTTGCCTTCCTGAAAAACGTCCTTTCACTTATTACAAAGTGCAGAGTCAGGATGAATTTAGCAGTGGTGATTTTGAGTCGCATGGCAGTTTGATCAAGAATTTTCTAGAAGAGGAAAGCCCTTAGTGGTTCAGGGAAACACTGCTAGAGAAAAGACACGGCCTTCTTGTGTCATGTAACAGCATTCTGAATTTCAGCATAACAAGCAGCTGCTCTTTTACTGTCTGCAGCACCCAGGATATTTATCTCCATGTTCAGACACAACATCTGCCAACCGCCAATGGGGAGATCTCACACTAGATGAAAAGACACAACACTCAGAGCTGACAGTTATTCATATAAAAACCTTCTGGATAGTACAGCAGCATCTACATGTTCAAGATAATCTAAATAATAATAATAAAAAGGATGATATTGCTCAACCACCCGACTCTGAGTAAAGGGGTTAATTTTAAAAGACAATATAATTTGCTTATTAAAGTGGTTGTAAACCCTTACAATCGACTTTTTTACTACAGGTAAGCCTATAATAAGGCAATGTTACATGTCTCACAATACCCCCTTTCAACCCTCCTGGCGTAGCATACGCACCCATCCACACCTTCTTCACCGCTCTTCTGCTGACTGAATGAAGCCTCAGCAACACGTTTTCCAGTACCAGGAAATGGTAACCTGGAAATGCATTACACAAACCTTTCTTCAAGGCCTCCTAAAGATGTTTCCTCCTCTGCTCCCTCTGCGAAGGCAGGTTGAGTTCTACAACTTTACTCTTGTAACGTGGATGAAGAAGGGTTGCCAGCCAGTAATGACACCTCTCCTTGATACCACAAATCCTAGGATCCTTTTGCAGGCTTTGCATACCCGGGGAGGCCAAGCAGCGTACATTTGCAGAGGCATGCAATTCTGAGTCTTCTGGGTCACTAAGGATCACATTATCCGTAACTACCTCCTCCCAGCCACGTACAACTCCTTGGGTTTCTGGGGACTGAAAACCATCCCTTGAAAACTGCTGTTGAGTGTTATCCTCTACAGCCATGCTCACACAATCCTCCTCCTCCTCTTTTTCCTGTGTGTTTGGTGGGCCCGCAGGAATGCTATCTGTATAAAGGGGGCTTTGAGAGGAAAGGAAGCCCTCCTCTTCCTATCCGCTGTTCTGCCTTAAAGTCCCAGTCCATGATTCCACGAAGTGTATGCTCCAGCAGAAAGACTAGAGGGACACTGCATGCATTGTCACTGCTCACCATCCTTGTGGCCTCCTCAAATGGTGACAGGACAGTGTATGCATCCTTGATCAGGAACCACTGGCATGGCGAAAAGAAGCCAAGATCCCTTGACCCTGTCCTGGTGCCATACTCACACAGGTACTCATTGATGGCCCTCTGCTGTGTGTGCAGCAGCTGCAGCATTGCCAATGTTGAGTTCCACCTGGTTGGTATGTCACAAAGGAGGCGGGTGGTGGGCAGTTTGCATTCCCTTTGAATGTCAGCTAGCCGAGCACTGGCATTGTATGACCGGCGGAAATGACCACAGACTTTTCTGTCCTGTCTCAGGAGATCTTGTTAGCCTGGGTACCTGGTCAAGAACCGCTGCACCACCAAATTCAGGACATGTGCCAAACATGGAACATGGGTCAAGTGTCCCTGCCAGAGGGCGGAGAGAAGGTTGGTGCCATTGTTGCATACAACCATTCCTGGCTGAAGCTGGCGTGGCATCAACCACTTCTGAGCCTGCCCATGCAGAGCTGACAGAATCTCTGCCCCAGTGTGGCTCCTGTCCCCTAGGCCACAGGTGTCAAACACAAGGCCCGCGGGCCGAATCCAGCCCTCCAGGCCATTTCATGTGGCCCTTGCACCTCTTCAGCCTTCCTCTGGTCCTCCTCCAGACCCCTAGTTTCTGTTTTCTAGCAATGCTTCCAGCTTCTTCCCAGCAGCAGCATAAGGAAAGTAGGTGCAGTGTGATGTAAGGGAAAGTAGGGGACTCAACTTTTGATGGTGGGGTGACATCTAATGTAAGGGGAGGGGATGCGCTGGACATCTAATCTTACAGATACAACCGGCCCTTTTGAGGACAATCATAATGCTGATGTGGCCCACAATGAAATTGAGTTTGACACCCCTGCCCTAGGCAGACCAACTCAAGCACCGCATGGCATCTTTTAGCCTGACTGCTTGCATAGTCCCTTGAACGCTTACTGAGCACTGCTGAGTCAGAGGACAAATCTGCAGAAGAGGCCATAGAGGAAGAAGAAGAGGAGGGGTGGAGGAGAGAGCTGTGGCAGAATCACCACTAGCATTTTGGAGGCATGGCGGTGGAACAAGCTCCAACAACACTGAACCCTGTCCTGCATCCTTCCCAGCTGCCAGCAGAGTTACCCAGTGCGCCGTGAAGGAAAGGTAATGTTCCTGCCCATGCCTGATGGACCATGAGTCAGTGGTAATATAACCTTTACTGCTGACCGCCCTGAACAAAGAGGCCAAAATATTGCCTTCCCCAGCTGGTAGAGAGCCGGAATGGCCTTCTGTGAAAAGAAATGGTGTTTTGGAACCTGTCACTGAGGTACAGCACATTCCACAAATTCACAAAAGGGGGCAGAGTCTACCAGCTGAAAAGGCAGCAGTTGCAGTGCTAGCAATTTGGCCAAGTTAGCATTTAGATGCTGTGCATGTGGATGGTTGGGACCAAATTTTTATAATTTTTTTTTACTTTCAAAAGGTTTTTTATTTTCCAAAGAAAAAGAGATAATACAAAATACATACACAATTTATCAATATGCAAAATCTAAAACATACAAAATACAATCAGAGAATAGATATGACCCGGGAAAAAACAATTGAAAAACCATCAAAAAATTGACCGAAGAGGCTCCGGTGCAAAGGGCACGCCTCAGAGGAGATCGGGAGAGCACTCTGGGCACCCCTGTGGGGGAACATGCTGTGCCCAGGGAGTACACCCCAGACCCCCCTCTCAGCACAAGCCGACTAAATGTTCCCGACAACCGAGGCTGCCGGGAAGGAAGTGACAAATCTGAGACCTCAATTCCCCCCGGGTGGGGAACCGCAGCATAGACCTTTCAAAATCTGGTACATCACTGGATCTCCTGTGCTGCGGAGAAGGTGTCAAGTGTATGCCAAAAAAGAGAAATAGAAGGGAAAAGCAGAAAAAGAAGAGAAAGAGAGGAGAGGGAAAAAAAAGCCACCCAGGTGAACGGTACCGGTGACAAACGATCCTTAAGCTTGTACCCCAGGAATGAGGGCTATGCCCATATATTTAGCCCAGGGTTCCCAGGTGGCTTCAAAGTCCTTGGTTCTGTCAAGGAGAATACTTGTGAGTTTCTCCTGGGACATAATCCACAAGATCTTGCGTTTGGTAGCCAAGAGGGAAACCCTGGGTTGTTTCCATGCTTCAGCTATTGTCAACTTCGCCCCTAGCAGCATGAAATGAATCAGTTTACGAATGAATTTAGATGTCCCAGGAAGGTTAGCGTTCAGGAGAGCAATTGTCGGGTCTTTGGTAATGTGTAATGATGTAACCCTTTGGATCATGACAAAAATCCTGTTCCAGTATGACCTTATTCTGGGGCATTCCCACCATGTGTGGGCCATAGTACCTGTTAGTTGGCAACCTCGGAAGCATAGAGGGTTTGCAGAAGGATACATGGAGGCTAATTTGACCAGAGTGAGATACCATTTGGTCATCACTTTTACACTGGATTCAATAAGGGATACATTTTGTATCCCCTTAAAGGCTCTAGAAAAGGAGGACTGCCATTTCTCCAAGTTCCAGTTTATCTGGAGATCATTTTCCCAAGATGACATGTATGGGGCTTTGAAGGGCGTTTGAGCTAGTGACTGGTAGACCTTGGAGATTCCCCCCCTCTGTTCCATAGACTGGCCACACCAGATTTCGTAATTTGTGAACATAGGGGGACCTGGTTTGGATTTCCTGATATTATGAAGAAAGTGCTGAATTTGCTGAAGTCTGAAGTATTCCGTAGGCGGAATGTCTAGCTGTCTCCTACAAAATTTCAGGGTGATTGGTCCTGATGAGGTAAAGAAGTGACCGATACGGTACATTCCATTGTCCAACCACCATTTAAAAGCTTTAATGTTTTGGCCTGGGATGAAATTGGAGTTATGAAAGATGTGGGAGAGGGGTTGACCAAATTTATTTTTATGGTTTAGCAACTGGGGTAGGGAAATTTGCCTGCTAAAATCAATTGGTGGTGTACTGCTAGCAGATTGGCTGGGACACCTATTGCTATACCTTATCTCTTAAAGCGATCTTGCACTAAAGAAATAAATACACCTAAACGTGCAAACTGCAATGGTAATAAAGTGCTAAAAAATGAATTCCAGATGAATTCATATGTAATGCAAAAATGTGTAAACTAACACTTACTATTCCACAAAGAAAATATACTGGAATAAAACATCAATAGGTGAAAAGAAAAGCAATCAAAATATAGTGCAAAAGTGCAAATAGTGCAAAAATGTGCAAATAGTGCAAAAATACACGTGCAAAATACAGTAGTTCAATATTTCAATATGAGTCAATGAATGAATATGGAGTTTTAAAACGTCCCATGTGGTAGACAGCGGACATAGGAACCAGTCCTCAAAGGTCCTAATGAAGGTCCTAAAAAATCGGCATACTGTCAATGTCGAGACTGAGCTCAATGTAATGTTAGAAAATTGTTTTTCGGGTGAACCCCCTGCTTTAAATGGCTTTTTTTCCTTTAGAAATGTCATTTTGTGCAGGGACTGTTATAAACACGGGAAATATGCGCTACTTTACAGGCATAATATAGACACCCCAAGGTACGAAATTTAAAGGAATATTTCACGTTTATTGTTTCACTTTAAGCATTATTAAAATTACTGCTCCCGAAAAAACAGCTGTTTTTAAAACTTTTTTTTTTTACATTGATACATGTACCCTGGGGCAGGACTCAGGTCCCCAAACACTTTTTATGACAATAACTTGCATATTAACCTTTAAAATTAGCACTTTTGATTTCTCCCATAGACTTTTAAAGGGTGTTCCGCAGCGTTCGAATTTGCCGTTAACACCCCAAATTGTTCGCTATTCAGTGAACGGGCGAACGGACGAACAGCCAATGTTCGAGTCAAACTCATGTTCGACCCGAACATAAAGCTCATCCCTAGTACTCACTTTCCCCCTTGCTATTAATCTCCCTGGCGGTATGATTATTTCAGAAAAAAGGTGCTGAAAGCGGTACCATTATTTGCAAGGAAATTTGGCGTTTTATACTGTAGGTCTGTAATTTTTAGGAATAACTCACTTAAATCTGACCAAACAAGAGTCTAGTAGGCATCCCGGGTATGACATTTTTTTAAAAACAAAATTATAACTTATAATATAATAAATAATTATAAATAATTATAACAAGTAATAATATAATTATAATTAAAATTATTCAATAATGTAATCAACTCAAAATCACTGAAATTTGCTTAGTTGTAGAATTGTCGCTGTCATTACTTTGATGTTTTTATGACGAATTTCCCCACAAATCGCTATCGCACGATTCTGCAAGTGATTATAATTTATTATCGCTGTTTTCTAGCTGCTCTAAAACTATTTTTGACATAAAGGGACACTTTTGGTTGCTATGGACAATCTACAGTTTGCAGGAAGGAAGAACCATTTTTATTATATAAAAGAACATGTAGGGCACTGGGCAGACCACTAGGGACAAGGGGTGTGTGTATTTTTTACATATAGCACTGTAATCTATAAGATTACAGTATACTGTATGTAATGTGTTTGTTTACGTTTTTGAATTTGGCGCCGTTCTCCGCTTCCGTGCGTCGTAACGTCGCAGGGAACGGAGATCAGCGGCACAGGAGGACACTGTGTGAATCGAGCGAGGTCCCGCTCGCTCACACAGCGCGGTGGCATCGCTGGATCCAGGGACAAGGTAAGTAACTTTGTCTGCTGCTGCAGCGAGGCGATCCCGAGTCTGACTCGGGGTTACTGCTTTTGGTATGAAAATCTCACCCCGAGTCAGACTCGGGAATACCGCTAGGAGGGTTAACTAAATTAATGAGACCACACATGAATTGGAGTACAAATGGCCATTGGTCTTATGACGGCACCTAGAATTCCAACTTGTTCCACTTGTAACACTGCGGAACCTTTTACCATACCAGGCCTCCAGCCGTGACACACCAGCTCGGAGACAACCCACACCCGCAGTGCAACCATTACCGTATTCCAGCTAACCTTAGTAACTGAAATACACCAGAGGAGCACATACCACCGATGAGCCCCCCACACTTTCATCTCAACCTTATTTTCTTCCACTGTCAAAAGACCAACCACCGCCACACGATCAGCTGCCATGTCGTCCTTTGCTCATATTGCACCTGTAAAGAGATAAAGCAAACCAACGCAACAAAACAAAACACAAAACTGCCTGCTTGTCACCGATCCCTTCTATGCTGTCCAAGAGACCCCAGCTATCCCTTAACTAACTACCACAAACCCCTCCTCATCCTGTTGCTCTAACCAATCCACCTCTCCCCCATTCTCCATCTACAATCCTTAACCCCATAGTTGCTTCCCCTTCTCATACTGTCATGCCGGCCCTGCACTATCTTTCATTTTATTTTCTCTCGCTCTGGGCCTTACTTTCTGCTTGACCTGCATTTGACATCCCTCTGAGCTGCTTTTGCATTCCCATTCATTTCTACAAGGAGAAAAAGCAGTTCTGTTGCAAACACAGGTCTATGTACACCGATCCTTTAGCAAGCAAAGGCTATTGTGATAATTTCCTCCTCCCTTCTGCCGAGCTCAAGTAGCCATATCGGCTTCATCGGAGACCTTTGTTTGGTAAGCTGCGGTATGGTGTTACTTACGCCTCTGGCTGCTCCAAACATGGCCGCCCCATAAATACCTAGAACAATGCAGTTTCCTAAAAGAGGTTAAGCACCAAGCTCATCTTAAATAAAACAATAAGCCTTACCCCACCTGGAGTATGTGTTTAGCTCTTGGCTGGCCCCCCGCACCGAATGGGAAATAAAGAACTGCAGATCCCTGCCTCTGTAATTTCCCCTCTCACTACAAAGCATTAAAATCCTTATTTGGCAGAATAACTGGCACATATATCGAATCTGCTTATTCTGGGCTGTTAAGTAAGTTTAATTAAGTTACTAAGTTAATGTTGCACGCTATCTACCGAGAATCTTAATGCAATAAACTGAGGCAAGGGAATAAGAATCCTAAATTGCCTCATTTTTTCACAGTTGGAATTGGGGACCAGTTAGCCGCTTGCGCTGAAGGAATTCAAATCTTTCAGTTGCCCTGAAGCTTTCCAGGTTACCGTGTTGCAGGCAAGAGGAATGCGTAAATGTGATCAAAGTATTGTAATACACTCTTTCCATCCACTACGTTTTTCCACCCTTATTAAAGGCTTCCTGCCTTGTAATCTTACAGTATGTCATCTTTGTCATTTAAAGGGGGTTTCTGCTTTACCTGTAGACTTATTAAATCCCCCCTAATAAATGAAAGTTAAATACATAACAAACACATGCATAAATTAAATTAAAAGATGTATATATATATTTAGATCTATCTATCTATCTATCTATCTATCTATCTATCTATCTATCTATCTATCTATCTATCTATCTATCTATCTATCTATCTATCTAGATCTATATATATATACTGTATATATATACATATAGTTCTGGATGCATGTGTTTCTAAAACTGCAGCAAAAAAAAAAACTGTATGAGGGAAATCAGAGAGCTGTGACCGGAGGACTGGTTGCATGAAGAGAAGGAAGACTGCAGGAACAAGGAATTATGCCATGTACACACGACCGTTTTTCATGATGAGCAAAAATAAAAAAATTTAAATTGGTCGTGTGTATGCTCCAGAGCATTTTTCTCTACAAGAAAAATGGCCGTTTTTTTTTTTAGAACCTGATCTATTTTTTCGCATCGTCGTGAAAATCGGTCCAGTGTACACTTTAACGAGGGGGGGGAAGCGCGCATGCTCAGAAGCAAGTTATGAGACGGGTAAATTAGCAAAGGTAGCCCAAAGGGTGGCGCCATTTGAATGGAACTTCCCCTTTATAGCGCCGTCGTACGTGTTATACGTCACCGCGCAAGCATTTTTTGTTTCACGAACGTGTGTATACAAGGCAGGCTTGAGAGGAATCACGACAAATTGCGTCGAAAAAAACGTTGTTTTTTTCATGACATGAATGACGGTCGTGTGTACGCGGCATTAGCAATTAATTTCACCCTATTCATCATCTCCTAGGTAGGGATGAGCCGAACACCCCCCTGTTCGGTTCGCACCAGAACCTGCAAACACACCAAACGTTCATGTGAACTTTAGAACCCCATTAAAGTCTATGGGACTCGAACATTTGAAATATAAAGTGCTAACTTTAAAGGCTAATATGCAAGTTATTATCCTAAAAAGTGTTTGGGGACCCGGGTCCTTCCCCAGGGGACATGTATTAATGCAAAAAAAAGTTTTAAAAACATCTGTTTAAAAAGTGAAATATTCCCTAAAATTACGTACCTGGGGGGGGGGAGTTAGCATGTAAAATAGCACATGTTTGCCGTACTTAGAACTGTCCCTGCACAAAGTGTCATTTCTGAAAGAAAAAACGATTTTTAAAACTGACTTGCGGCTATAATGAATTGTCGGCTCCCGGCAATTCAGAGAGAATTCATTCAGAAAAAAAAAAAGTGTGGGGTCCCCCCAAATTCAATTACCAGGCCCTTCAGGTCTGGTGTGGTCTCCCCCAAAAATCAACACCAGACCCCTTATCCGAGCATGTAACCTGGCCGGCCACAGAAAAGAGGGGTGAAAAAGAGCGCCCCCCCCCCTCCTGAACCCGTACCAGGCCACATGCCCTCAACATGGGGAGGATGTCCCCATGTTGATGGGGACAAGGGCCTCATCCCCACAACCCTTGCCCGGTGGTTGTGGGGGTCTGCGGGCGGGGGGCTTCACTTTAAGCATTATTAAATTCACTGCTTCCGAAAAAAATGCTGTTTTTAAAACTTTTTTTTGCATTGATACATGTCCCCTGGGGCAGGACCCGGGTCCCCAAACACTTTTTAGGACAATAACTTGCATATTAGCCTTTAAAATTAGCACTTTAGATTTCTCCCATAGACTTTAACAGGGTGTTCTGCGGCTTTTCGAATTTGCCGCGAACACCGCTAATTGTTCGTTGTTCGCCGTACAGGCAATGTTCGGGTCGAACATGAGTTGGACTCGAAGCTCATCCCTACTCCTAGGCAAAACAAGCAGAAAAGGTGTTACTAAACCCACAACAGTATAATCAGTAAAGCATGCTTATTATACTCACTGTATACTCAGTTTGGCGTGTATTGCTAGAAAGTTTTTTCCACATGAGTGAGTGAGTGAGTGAAAAATGTATATAGCGCTGCACATGCGAACTGAATTGCCTCTGGGCGCTCGTTGTTCTTTTCTCCTTTTGACTCAAATGAGGTGGGTCTTGATCTTTCTCCTAAAGATCAAGTGATTCTCCTCCAACCGAATGCTGGCTGGTAGAGCATTCCATAGACTGGGGCCTTGGACCGCAAATCTTCGCTCTCCTTTGGGTATTTGGAGTAGATTTTGATTGGTGGATCGCAGAATGCGATTGGGGTTATAGGCTTTTAGGTTGTCACATAGATATTGGGGGGCATTTCCCAGAATACACTTATGCATCAGACAGAGTGCTTTGAAAGTAATTCTGTCTTTTACAGGCAACCAATGAAGGGATCTCAGTGAAGGTGAGATTGATTCCCATGTTTTTTTCCCAGTCACAAGTCTAGCAGCCGTGTTTTGAACGACTTGCAGACGAGTGATTTGGTATTTGGGGAGTCCTAGATAGAGGGCATTTGCATAGTCCAGCCTGGAGTTCACAATTGTTCCCACCACGACTGCAATGTCTTCTTTAGGAATAAATGGAATAAGTCTAAGTAGCAGGCGCAGCAGATGGTGCGATCAGCTGACTACTGACCCTATTTGTGCATCCATTGTCAGGTAGGTGTCGAAGATGACTCCGAGACTTTTGACTTTGGTGCTAGGGGCGATGATTTTGCCCAGAATGGGTGGAGGTGTCCAGGTTGTTGCCCGTTGATTCTTTCGATTGGCATAAAACAGGAGAAGTTCTGTTTTCAAACCGTTGAGTTTAACAGAACTCTTAGTCATCCCGTTGTCAATCAAAGAGAGGCATTTCTCTAGACCGAGATGATATGATCCTTTTTGTTGCAGATGCGAAAATAGAGTTGTGTGTCATCTGCATAAGAGTGGTAAAGTAACTCTTGGCCGCTGATGATTTCAAAGAGAGGGCGGAGATAGATATTGAACAGCACCGGCGACAGAG
Source organism: Rana temporaria (assembly GCF_905171775.1). Classification (NCBI taxonomy): domain Eukaryota; kingdom Metazoa; phylum Chordata; class Amphibia; order Anura; family Ranidae; genus Rana; species Rana temporaria. The sequence goes on from NC_053492.1 coordinate 47,591,146, forward strand.
GGGATCCTTGAGGGACTCCGCATGACACCGTGCGTTTTTCAGAAGTGAACGGTCCCAATTTCACTATTTGTGATCGGTTTTCCAAAAAGGAGGAGAACCAAGATAAATCACATTCCGCGACTCTGGCCACTTCAGCTAGCCGAGTCAGTAATAGTTTGTGGTCTACCGTGTCAAAAGCTGCGCTAAGGTCCAGCAGTACTAGAAGACAAGATTCTCCTTCGTCTGCAGCCTCAAGAGCATCATCCCATATTTTGAGCAATGCTGTTTCCGTCCCGTGCCCGGGACAGAAACCTGATTGAAATGGATCGAGAAAATTATGGGTATCCAGATGCTGTTGCAGCTGTTGTACCACAACTTTCTCCATTACCTTGGAGAAGACGTTTAGGCCTGTTATGGGACGACGGTGTTTTGGGTCTTTGGAGTCGAGGGTGGGTTTCTTTAAGATGGGTTTAATTATACCTTTTTTCAACTGGGAAGGCACTATGCCTTTGTTGAAAGACTGGTTTATAAGCTGCGTGATAGGCAGTGCCAGAATACCGGCACACTCCTTCAGCAGTTTTGTGGGGATAATATCATTAGGCGCTGTGCTATTACGCAGAGTACCGATGATATTTTTTGTGACATCGATGGAGATGGGTTTAAGAGTGAACTTTGTTGATTGCGGTGAATTTATGTGGGTATTGGGCGAATGATTGAGGGGGGGGGGGGGGTTTGGGGGGGGGGGACGGTTTTGCCGAATGCTTTCACGGATTCTTTCAATTTTGTTAATGAAGTAATCGATAATTCATTGCAAAATTCTTGGGTATCAGAATTGGGGGCTTCAAGACGTGAGAGGGTGCATGTGATCAGTACAGGCATGTTTTGTGTATGTGGGAGAGCAGATATAGTGAATGCAGGGTCCTGGGTTTAGTAACATTATAAGCCTTGCAGTTGAGGAGGGGGAATCATTGCAAGGATTAAAGTATATGTGAACCTTCACTTGTAAAATAATCCATTGAGTTTAAAATAGAACTGAAAGGCACAAAATGTGTATACATATAACAAATTAAATAAACACCTTTTATTCCTCACTGTTTTAGGATTATTTGATTACAGCTGCATAAAGGGGTTTAGAAAGGTGGCGGTGGGGAAACAGCATCACACTGGTCTTCCCAGGGAATGACTGTGCAGGGGGACCTGTCAGGACAAGTCTGATCATTGGAGGAGAGTAGGCCAATTACCCAGCACAGCTAGATAACTGACCATGCTTTGTTTGCATGCCTAGTGTGGTCAGTTTTTTTTAATTAGAAAAGCAGAGGGACTGGCAGGAACACCAGGGATTTCACAAAAAGGAAGCAATACAAAAAGAACAGGATAATTTTACATACAAGTAAATGGTACAGCAGGCACAAATCAGGAGAATGGAGTAACATATTCTTTAATAGCTGGTTCTCCCTAGGGGATGATGGATACGGTGTTATGCATCCTTAATTCCCCACTCCTGCAAACTTCCTCCTTTTCATACAGCTGTTCCACAAGTCACAGCTCTCTAGCCTCACCCTGTACAATGCAGGACCATTGCTATTCCCTTATCAGGGTGTCAGGGGAAGTGAGGAAATGTTTTCCCAGTGGAAACAAATTAATAAAATCAGAGGTCCTACACCTTTAGGTCTGTATCTTAAAAAAAAAAAAAAAAAAAAGGTTTCTAAAACATTTTAAATTGCCCCCTGGAGGCCACCTTTGATCTCCTCTTTAGTGATGCTTTGTAATACAAATATCTCCTGTGGCTTCTGACCCTGTCTCCCGTCTCTTCTCCTGCACCATGCTTTTGGGTAGTGAAGCCCATCTATCTTACTGCATTTTATCACCTGCTTTGTTGTATTTAAAGAAAGCGGGAGTTCACCCGAAAAAAAATTTTTAACATTAGATTCATGCTCATTTTGTCAAGGGGAATCGGGTAGTTTTTTTTTAAAACGAAGCAGTACTTACCGTTTTAGAGAGCGTTCTTCTTATCCGCCGCTTCCGGGTATGGTCTTCGGGACTGGGCGTTCCTATTTGATTGACAGTCTTCCGACAGGCTTCCGACGGTCGCATACATCGCATCACGAGTAGCCGAAAGAAGCCGAACGTCGGTGCGGTTCTATACGGCGCAGGCGCACCGATGTTCGGCTACTTTCGGAAAATCGTGACGCGATAGATGCGACCGTCGGAAGCCTGTCGGAAAACTGTCAATCAAATAGGAACGCCCAGTCCCGCAGCCCATACCCGGAAGCGGCGGAGAAGATGTATCTCTAAAACGGTAAGTACGGCTTCGATTTTAAAAAAACTACCCGATTCCCCTTCACAAAATGAGCATCAATCTAAGGTTAAAAAAAAAGGTTTTAGGATGAACCTCCACTTTAACAAAACACAGAAACATAACAATGTAGAAAAGTTCAGTAAAAGATATGAAACAGAACCCTTAAAATCAGTACAGAATAAACCCCCTCCATTAGTACTGACCCCCCTCAGTACAGACCCCTCCTTAGGAAAAACCACCCCCCTCTTCCATCAGTACAGACCCCGCCTCAGGACAAACCACCCCCTCTATCAGTACTGCCCCCCTCAGTACAGACCACCCCCTCCACCATCAGTACAGACCCCCTCAGTACAAACCACCCCCTCAATAAGTACTGCCCCCCTCAGTACAAACCACCCCCCTCCTCCAACCAGTACAGACCCCCTCTCAGGACAAACCACCCTCCTCCATCAGTATTGCCCCCCTCAGTACAGACCACCCCCCTCCATCAGTACTGCCCCCCTCAGTACAGACCATCCCCTCCATCAGTACTGCCCCCCTCAGTACAGACCAGCCCCCTCCATCAGTACTGCCCCCCTCAGTACGAACCACCCCCTCCATCAGTACAGACCCCCCTCAGGACAAACCACCCCCTCCACCATCAGAGCAGACCCCCCACAGGACAAACCACCCCCCTCCTGCATCATTACAGACCCCTCTCAGTACAAACCACCCCCTCTATCAGTACTGCCCCCCTCAGTACAGACCACCCCCTCCACCATCAGTACAGACCCCCTCAGTACAAACCACCCCCTCAATCAGTACTGCCCCCCTCAGTACAGACCACCCCCTCCACCAGTTCTGCCCCCTGAGTACAAACCACCCCCCTCCATCAGTACAGACCCCCCCCTCAGGACAAACCACCCCCCTCCACCATCAGTACAGACCCCCTCAGTACAGACCACCCCTCTTCATCAGTACAGATACCCCTCAGTACAGACCACCCCCTCCATCAGTGCAGATCCCCCTCAGTACAGACCACCCCTCTCCATCAGTACATCCTGAGGGGACAAACCACCCCCCTCCTCCATCAATATAGACCCCCCTCAGGACAAAACCACCCCCCTCATCCATCAGTACAAGACCAACCTCAGGACAAACCACCCCTCCTCCATCAGTACAGACATCTCCTCAGGGCAAACCACCCCCCCATCAGTACAGACCCCCCTCAGGACAAATCACCCCCCTCCACAATTAGTATAGACCCGCCTCAGTACAGACCACCCCCCTACATCAGTACTGACCCCCTCAGTACAGACCTCACAAATGTAGGCCAATATGTATTCGGCTACATGTCTTTTGGAAAAAATCCCAAAATCCCAATAAGCGTATATTAATTGGTTTGCCCAAAAAATATTTTGTCTACACACTATGGTGTAAATATACTGGATTTGTATTTTTTTTTTTTTTTACTAGTAATGGTGGCAATCAGCGGAACTGCAATATTTTGGTGGCCTATCTGACACTAACTGACACTTTTGACACTTTGTGGGAACCAGTGACATTAATACAGTGATCAGTGCTAAAAATATGCACTTTCACTGTACTAATGACACTGGTTGGGAAGGGGTTATACATCTAGGGCGATCAAGGGGCTAAATGTTTGCCTAGCCAGTGTTTATGTGTACACAGTGTGTGGTGCTTTTACTAAGAGAAATAATTAATTTTATTCCCTGCTTTGCGGGGGGGAAAAAATCCATGACTTTCCCGCTGGCAGGCCAGAGCTCTGTCTTATTTACATAGCCCTGTCTTGTCTGTTTTCTGGATGATTGGCATGTGTCGGTGGTAATCTATTGGCCAGCACCCGCTGATCAGCATCTGCTGTGTTTAATCACAGCACGGCCGAGTCGCTAGCGGTGCATGCACGCGCCCTCTACCCGGAAGTGCCGGATCACGTACCTGGTACGCGATCTGGCACAGCAGGGTCGGCTTTCCTTTGTATACCTAATCAACAGAGCAGATAATAGAAATTAGAAATATTTACTGCGCTTAGATTCCAAAGAACAGCTGACATAGAATTGTTGGTAACAATAACATCGGTAAAAAATGGGTATAAGCAGTGCTAAAATTAGTGTTAGTAAAAGTCCACTACTGCTGGAATGAAGGTCCATTTCCTCTTCAGAGCCACCCAGGGTGTAAATCGTACAAATTAAGGTGAATAAATATATCCTCCACTGAACATCAACACACTGGGCCTCTTAACACAAGCAGTGGACCACTAGATCAGTGTTTCTCATCTCCAGTCCTCAGACGCCCCAACAGGTCATGTTTTCAGGCTTTCCATTATTTACCACAGGTGATTTGGTCAGTTTCACATCCTTGGTAATTACCACAGCCGTTTCATCTGAGGGAAATCCTAAAAACATGACCTGTTCTCTTTGTATTGCTTCCTTTGTGTGAAATCCCTGGTGTTCCTGCCTCTGCTTTCCTATTAAAAACTGACTACATTAGGCTTGCAAGTACAATGTGGTTAGTTTTCTAGCTGTGCTGGGAACTCAGCCTGCTGCTCTCCAATGATCAGACTTGTCCTGACACATCCCCTCTGCACAGGCATATACTGGGAATCTTAGTGTGCCGCTGCTTCTCCTCCCCCAGCTCTTATGCAGCTAAGAACAGAGGGAATGTGATCACTTATAAAACAAGGGCAAACTATTTATTCCCTTTACACCAACTGTACGCAAATTTGTGTTCATGGCTTGAAGGAGTTAAACCGGGGTAATGCGTGAGACATTGTCCCGATGCTCGGCTGCAGGGATCGTGAAATATCTCCCTGGCTGTTATTAGCGCAGTGCCGTGCACACTTCCTGGCGGGCTCTGCACGTGTTCCATGCGAACACGCCGCAGCTCATCCTTAGTAGGGATAGCAACCAATATGGCTAAAAGTCACTCGGCTGTTATCCTGATGGGAGGGGACATCCGAATGGCACCAATTTAAAAAAAATAGACAGTATTCAGGAACACCAATTTTGGAGATTGGATAAGTGCAAATGAGGAATTTGGGGTCTTTTAGAATCCCGGTCCCTCCATAAAGAGTACCTGTCACCACCTATTACTGTCACAAGGGATGTTTACATCCTTTGTGACAGCAATAAAAGTGATCAGAATATTTTTTTTCTAAAGTGGCAAAGTAAAAAAAAAATATTAGAAAAATTAAATAAAAATCGTATTAATTTAAAGGAAAACTAAAGGTTCGTTTTTTATTAGATCAATTGATTGCTGTAAGCTAGAGCATTTACATATCACTTACCTCGTTTTTCCTTTTGACCTCCAAAATACAGTAATCCAGGTTTGAAAATGCCATTTCCTGTCACTCCTCTTCTTGCTTTCCACCAGCATCTGAGCCGTTTTGCATGGTGGAAAGCAGAATGTGCTCACCCCCTCCCTATGACTACAGCCCTGCGTGAAGATGCTCTCTTATCCCTCACAGGCATGGAGGCTAAGCCTAATGGGAACTGTAGTTCCCATTAGGCCGTGATGTAGCCAGAATGAATGCGCACCGCAAACCAGGAAGTCAGTGAGAATAATGATTCAGGAGTGACGGAGGTGAATAAAACAGCTCGATTTCAACAGGTATCAAACTAGTTATAATGCAAAACATTACTTTTTACTTCATCAGCTACTGTCAGACTTTAATTTAAGAGGAAAACATTTTTGTCTTTACAACCCCTGTAAGTGCCCAACGTGCTTGCGCAACAAAAGACAACGCATACGCAAGTCACGCCCGCAACTGTAAACAGTGTTCAAATCACACGTGTGAGGTATCGTTGTGATCGTCAGAGTGAGAGCAATAATTCTAGAAAAAGACCTCCTCTGTACCTCTAACCTGGTAACTGTAAAAAAAATTAAAGTGTCGTCTATGGAGTTTTTTAGGTACTGTAGTTTGTCGCTACTCCACGAGTGTGCGCAATTTTAAAACATGACATGTTAGGTATCTATTTACTCTGTGTAACATTGTCTTTCACATCATACAACAAAATTGGGCTAACTGTTTAATTTTTTGTGAAAGCGTATTTTTTCCCCAAAAAGACCACTGCGCCAATACAAAAAATATTGCAATGATCCCCATTTTATTCTCCAGGGTCTATGCTATATGTGTATATATATATATATATATATATATATATATATATATATATATATATATATATATATCTATATGTGTATATGTATATATATATATATATATATATATGTATATGTATATATATATATGTATATATATATGTATATATATATATATATATATATATATATATATATATATATATATATGTGTATATATGTGTGTGTGTGTGTATATATATATATATATATATATATATATGTATGTATGTATGTATGTGTGTGTGTGTGTGTGTGTGTGTGTGTGTGTGTGTGTGTGTGTGTGTATGTGTATATATATATATATATATACACAGTGGAACCTCGGATTACAAGCATAATCCATTCCAGGAGAATGCTCGTAATCCAAGTACTCGCATATCAAAGCGAGTTTCCCAATAGAAGTCAATGGAAAAGAAAATAATTTGTTACGCATTGACTTCGATGGCATGCAATACCGCATGTGGCCAGAGGTGGGGGAGAGCCTCGGAAACACCCAGAAAGGCCAGAGGACAGTTCGGCTGAACTCGGGAAACCTCAGAAGGGCTCGGGAACGGAGTATTTCCAAGGTTTTCCCAGCATTTCCAAACGGCTCCGATCGGCTCCGCTTAGCTCTACTCGGCTCCGCCCCCCCCCACCTCAGGCCAAATGTGGTACTGCACACCATATATATATATAATGTTTGGGGGTTCTAAGCAATTTTCTAGCAAAAAATACTAATTTTAACTTGTAAGCAACAAATGTCAGAAATAGGTATAGGCGTGAAAGGGTTAAAATAGTTTTATTATATCTGTACACAAATGTTTTGACTTTCATTTCATGTAAACTGAATGGGTTGTTTTACAAGGTAAGGGTTGGCTTCCATATACTTTAAGGTGTAGTAACCTACAGCAACCAATCAGAATAAATCTTTCTTCTGATGACCATATCATAGAACTCTATTGTGTGCCCTGAGTACTGCACTTTGTACAGCGCCACTGCCATTTGCAGCTCCTTATTAATGATCCGCTATCAGCGCAGGATGTTGTTTTGTGTTCAGCAGCAGATTTGGCTAAACGGCCAGAAATCGGCGCGGTATATTTTAGCACATGTGTCGGCCTCGCACAGGCTGCAGATCAGCAAAAAACAAATAAACGATAAAAGAATGGAAACAAAATTACAGAAATTTGCAAACTTTGACAAATGGCGCTCTGTACTTGCCACGAGCTAATGGCGTCCAATGATTAATAAGAGCAAAAATAATTGCATTTCATTAAGATTGATGACACCCACCCCCCCCCCCCCCTTCTTCCACCCTCCCTTTCCTCTCTCTCGTTTCAGCCCTAAAGTGGAAAAAGATGAAGTCCTCATATATATCGGCTGCTGTTCCGTCGCCGTGGCAACTGAGGCAGAGATGGAGTGTCAGGCCCCTAATCAGCCAATTATCACTCAGATTACTGCGATACGGGAGAGCTGGCTCCAGAACACCCAGGTATAATCAAATCTTTTTTTACAGACTGATTCAAACAGTTTGAAATTAAATTTGTAACAGAGCGTACATTAAAATAAAAAAACAATTTAGGCATGGTTAGGGTTATAAATAATGCTAAGTGCCCCGTGAAAGTTGGAAACGCCTGCTTCTGCTGCACAACAACACTCCATTTATCGCTAAGCGGGACTTAATGAAAAAAGTCTGTAGTTAAACAACATAGCGCTTATTACAAATGAGCGCTTGTCCTGCAGTTTAAAGGAACACTCCATTAAGAGCAGCAGCCACCAGTAAACGTACATCATGTTTTATGCGCACTTTTTTTTTTTTTAAGCTCGTGTGAAGCTGGGAGCACACAGGCTAATTTTATTCACGCAACTAAAATCGCAAGCCTCCAGCAGCCAATGGAAACAAGCTCTGTGATGGCTTTATTTGCGTGATCAAGGGATTGGATGCCGGACGGTGGTACATGCTCTATATCAGCGAATGGCTTTCAAGGCGAGTGCCAGGGGCGTATCTAACACAAGGCGTATGCCTTAAGCGGCATTTTTAAGGCAGAGGAGACACCAAGAGCCGGGCCGGTTCAAGCTATAGGCAGATTAACCACTTCAGCCCCAGAAGAATTTACCCCCTTCCTGACCAGAGCACTTTTTGGGATTCGGCACTGTGTCGCTTAAACTGACAATTGCGCGGTCGTGCGATATGGTACCCAAACAAAATTGACACCCTTTTTTCCCACAAATAGAGCTTTCTTTTGGTGGTATTTGATCACCTCTGTGGTTTTTATTTTTTTGCGCTATAAACAAAAAAAGAGCGGCAATTTTGAAAAAAACACAATGGGGTAGATTCATGTAGGGAGCGCGTATTTTTGTTGCGGGCGTGACGTATCCTATTTACGCTACGCCTCCGCAACTTTGACAGGCAAGTGCATTATTCACAAAGCACTTGCTCCATAATTTGCAGCGGCATTGCGTAAATTGGCCGGCCTAAGCCCGCCTAATTCAAATCTGTAAGATGTGGGCGTGTTTTATGCAAAATCATCGTGACCCCGCGTAAATGACGCTTTTTATGAACGGCGCATGCGCCGTCCGTGAAAGTATCCCAGTGCGCATGCTCCAAATTAACCCGCAAAAATTCAATGCTTTCGACTTGAACATAATTACGCACAGCCCTATTCGCGAACGACTTACGCAAACGACGTAATCGACGGAAAATTTGACGCGGTCCCGACGTCCATACTTAACATTGGCTGCGCCTCATATAGCAGGGGTAAATTTACGACGGAAAAAGCCTTAGGTAAATGGCGTATCTGTACTGCGACGGCCGGGCATACGTTCGTGAATAGGCGTATCTAGCTGATTTACATATTCTAGGCGTAAATCAGCGTACACGCTCCTAGCGTCCAGCGTAAATATGCAGTTAAGATACAACGGCGTAGGAGACTTACGCTGGTCGTATCTTAGCAACATTTAAGCGTATCTCAGTTTGAGCATACGCTTAAAGTTGCGACGGCACGGATTCGGACTTACGACGGCGTATCTACTGATACGCCCGTCGTAAGTCTTTCTGAATCCAGCCCAGTATCTTTTACTTTTTGCGATAGTAAATATCCCAATTAAAAAAAAAATTTCCTCAGTTTAAGCCGATACGTATTCTTCTACATATTTTTGGTAAAAAAAAAACGCAATAAGCGTATATTGATTGGTTTGTGCAAAAGTTATAGTGTCTATAAACTATGGGAAAAACTTTTTATATATATATATATATATTTTTACTAGTAATGGCAGTGATCTGCAATTTTTTGTGGTATTGTGACGTTGTGGCGGACAGGTCGGACACTTTTGACAAATTTTTGGGACCATTGACTTACAGAGCGATCAGTGCTATAAACATGCACTGATTACTATGTAAATGTCACTGGCAGGGAAGGGGTTAATACTAGGGGGCGATCAAGGGGATACATGTGTTCCCTATGTGTGTGTTCTAACTGTGAGGGGGTGGGACTAACTAGAAGAGATGACAATTTGTGGTTTCTACTTTTGTAGAAACACACACTCTGTCATCTCTCCTCTGACAGCATGGGGATTTGTGTGTGTGTATATATATATATGGGATTTCACCCAGGAGAGCCATGGTATATCTGCGTGAGCCGGTCGGGAACTGGTTAAGCAGCTGCCTGGAGAGGGAGGGTGGTAAAATCGGCGGTTTACACAGGGAAATCCCTCCCTGCATGCCTCCCAACATTTTGAGATGGGAATGAGGGACACCTACTACCAGTGTCAATTTTGTCAACTAAAACATTTTAGTGGACTAAATGAATATTATTTTAGTTGACTAAAATACCACTAAAACAGATGAGATGACTAAAATACGACTAAAACAACTGAGATTACTAAAATACGACTAAAGCTAAAATGGAATTTTAGTCAAAAGGCTAAAATGGGACTAAAACTAAAATGCCATTTTTATACAAAAGACTGATGCCGCGATAATTTTTCGGCATGAAAAAAAACGAAGTTTTTCGGCATGTAGAAAAAACAAAGTTTTTCCAACTTCATCATTAAAACGACGTTGCCCACACACCATAGTTTTTAAAAAATACTCTAGCAAAGTGCGGTGACATACAACAAGTACGACGGCACTATAAAGGGGAAGTTCCATGTGGATGGCGCCACCCTTGAGGCTGCTTTAGCTGATTTTGTGTTAGTAAAAGACGATTCACGCTTTTCTGTCTGTTACAGCGTGATGAATGTGCTTACTCCATTATGAATGGTAGTTTTACCTGAACGAGCGCTCCTGTCTCATAACTTGCTTCTGAGCATGCGCGGGTTTTTAACGTCGTTTTAGCCCACACACGATCATTTTTTACAACCCAAAAACGACAGTGGGCCAGATTCAGGTAGATCCGTGCAATATTTGCGTGGGCAAAGGGCAACGATTTTTGCTCTGCGCCCACGCAAATATTTTGATATGCCCGCGATTCACGGAGCAGTAGCTCCGTAAATTGCGCGGGCGCTATGCTAAATAGCCCGGCGTAAGGGCGCCTAATGTAAATGATCCCGCCGGGGGCGGGAATCATTTAAATTAGGCGCGCTCCCGCGCCGAGTGAACAGCGCATGCTCCGTCGGGAAACTTTCCCGACGTGCATTGCGGCAAATGACGTCGCAAGGACGTCATTTGCTTCTAAGTGAACGTGAATGGCGTCCAGCGCCATTCACGAATCACTTACGTAAACGACGTGAAATTTAAATTTCACGAGCGGGAAGGGCGGCTATACTTTAGCATTGGCTGCCCCTGCTATAGCAGGAGCAACCTTGCGCTAAAGTCGCCGTACGGAAACTCCGTACCTTGCGTGCGCAGGGCCCGTGCAACTTTTGTGAATCGGTGGTAGTATGCAATTTGCATACTATACGCCGATCACAATGGCCGCGCCCCCTAGCGGCCAACGCAAGAATGCAGCCTGAGATATGAAGGCATAAGGAGGCTTATGTCTGTCATATCCTAGGCTGCAGTCGGTGTAACGATGTTCCTGAATCAGGGGCATTCGCTACGCGGGAGCAAAACAGCTATTGCGCCGCGCAACCTATGGTTGCGCGGGCGCAATAGCTTCTTGAATCTGGCCCATTGTTTAAAGCGTCGTTAAAAAATGCAGCATGTTCGAAAAAAAATGTGTTGTTTTTCAGAACCCGAAAAATGATGTGAAGCCCACACACGATCATTTTAAATGACATTTTTTAAAGGAAATTCCAGGCTCAATCCATGCTATACAGTGTGAGTGTACAAATCTCCTGCTGTTAGAATACCCAAACAGCAGCTGCATCTAATTGGATGCAGCAGCTGTTGAGCCAAAATCTTTTCTCTGGCTTCTTCAGTTTTTCAAGCGAAGGATGTCTGGTTGTTTTTTCCAGAAACTAGGTGAAATTTGCATAGTGTATGCCCAGCCTAAATTGGAATTGGCCCTGTTGGTCTCTTCTGTCATACGTGCTTCTCCTTGCATGCTCAAGAGTAACATCATTGCAGCCTGGCCAATCAAGTGGCCAAACAGCCTACCCCCAGAGTGAAGACTGGGAGATGGAAGTGTCCATGACCAGCTCAGTGCTGGAGGGTATCATTTGACAGGTGAGTCTGCCATAATGTGCTAACATGCAGCTGGTGCCCCCCCCCCCCAAAAAAAAATCTGAGTTTAATGCTGCTTAAACTTGTCACCTAATGTGGTTGTAAATCTCTGACATGAAATGTGAACAAAGCATATCTCTCTATATGTATTTGTCTCATTCCCGAGCACTAGGGCAGGGGTCTCTAAACTTTCTGAACAAAGGGCCAGTTAACCGTCCTTAAAACATTAGTGGGGCCGGACTGTGGCCAGTGGGAGTAAAAAATGTCCTGGTATCATTGAGAGTAAACAGTGCCCCATGTTTGGTATTAGGGGGATGAATGGTGCCCCATTATTGGTGTCAGTTGGAGGAATAGTGCCCCATTATTGGTGCCACTTGAAGGAATAATACACAATTGTTGATGTCAGTGGGTGGAATAGTGCCCCATCATTGGTGTCATTGGGTGGAATAGTGCCCCATCATTGGTGTCAGTAGGAGGAATAAAGTGGCAGGCACTATGCCCCACTGTTGCTGACAGTGGGGGAAGTAATGTCCCAAGGGCCTGATAAAATCAAGCAAAAGGCCGCATACGGCCCGTGGGCCACAGTTTGGAGGCCAGCAACATGTAATTGAAAGCCTCAGCTGTGTTCCTGTATGAAGGAGGGGTGTCCCTTCTCTCCAATCTGCTCTCAGTTTTTCTCACTGAGCTTTGCAGAGTGTAGATTCAGCTCCCCGCCCCCTGCCTTCTGAAAGTTCAGACAAACTGTATAAATGTTGCAGTCTTCTCAGAAGACTGCAGATAAACAGGTACAGCTTACGTAGGAGGATTTGTTTCATCTTGGTGTATCCCCGGAGGCCAGTCACTTCACTGGGTATTTGTAAGGGTTCAAAGAAAGAAAGGGTTGGGACTTTAAATGAGATGCGTGTTGATGCAAACAGTGGCCCGGATTCAAGTAGATTTGCACATTTTTTACGGAGGCGCAGGGCAACGTTTTTGCCCTGCGCCCCCGCAAATTTACTGCGCTGCCCTTGATTCACGGAGCAGTAGCTCCGTAAATTGCGTGGGCGTGCCGGCAAAATGCCCGGCGTAAGCGCGCACAATTTAAATGATCCCGTAGGGGGCGGGAATCATTTAAATTAGGCGCGTTCCCGCGCCGAGCGTAGAGCGCATGCTCCGTCGGGAAACTTTCCCGACGTGCATTGCGGCAAATGACGTCGCAAGTACGTCATTTGCTTCAAAGTGAACGTGAATGGCGTCCAGCGCCATTCACGATTCACTTCCGCAAACTACGTAACTTTCAAATTTCGCGACGCGGGAACGACGGGTATACGTAACATTGGCTGCCCCTGCTAATAGCAGGGGCAGCCTTACGCGAAAACCGTCGTAGGGAAACGACGTAAATTGCGTACGCAGGGCTCGCGCAACGTTGTGAATCGGCGTTAGTATGCAATTTGCATACTATACGCTGAGCACGACGGTAACGCCACCTAGCGGCCATCGCAAGAATGCAGCCTAAGATATGCGGGCATAAGAGCCTTATGCCGCGCATATCTTAGGCTGCAGTCGGCGTAACGAGGTTCCTGAATCAGGAGCATTCGTTACGCCGGGGCAAGTAAGCAATTGCGCTGTGTAACTTATGGTTACACAGGCGCAATTGCTTCTTGAATCCAGGCCAGTATGTATAAGTAAATAAGTAAACAAAGTAGTATAGCGTAATAACCAGGCTCAAACTTACCAACCAAATTGCAAGCCGAATTCAACTGTCTAACTTAGTATGTTAAAAGCAGAGGATTGGTTGCACACATTTGCAAATATATGGATAAGCCACAGGCCGCTTACAAGGCTCTCTGCATACCCGTGGTCCTAACTAAACTTTTCTAGTTTCCTCAGTAGAGGCATACAACTCGCATTCGGCGCTCTATAAGTATTTATTCCAATCCAATCCAATCCAATGGTACTTGTAAAGGTTCACAACCACTTTAAATACTTCTGGTGACACTCAGGGCATTGGCAAAGTTGTGTTGGTGTGCAGTTGACACTACAGAGACATCACTCACCACAGAACCTTCGCAAACCCACGTTATTTGATTTACGTTATACAAAAATACTCACTTTTGTTCTTAGGGATTCCACCATTGAGACTTCTACACTTTAGCTTCCAACTCTACCCTTTGAAGCACTACGACTCCTTGAAGGTGACATCATAGCTGGTACATCCAGCTAGCCACTTAACCCCCGGACCATATTGCTGCCCAAAGACCAGAGCACTTTTTGCGATTCGGGACTGCGCCGCTTTAACTGACAATTGCGCGGTCGTGCGACGTGGCTCCCAAACAAAATTGGCGTCCCTTTTTTCCCACAAATAGAGCTTTCTTTTGGTGGTATTTGATCACCTCTGCGGTTTTTATTTGTTGCGTTATAAACAAAAATAGAGCGACAATTTTGAAAAAAATGAATATTTTTTTACTTTTTGCCATAATAAATATCCCCCAAAAATATATAAAAAAACATTTTTTTTCCTCAGTTTAGGCCGATACGTATTCTTCTACATATTTTCCGTCAAAAAAAAATCGCAATAAACGTTTATTGATTGGTTTGCGCAAAAGTTATAGCATTTACAAAATAGGGGGTATTTTTATGGCATTTTTATTAATATATTTTTTTTACTAGTAATGGCGGCGATCAGCGATTTTTTTTCGGTACTGCGACATTATAGCGCACACATCGGACACTTTTGACACATTTTTGGGACCATTGGCATTTTTATAGCGATCAGTGCTATAAAAAATGCATTGGATTACTATAAAAATACCACTGGCAGTGAAGGGGTTAACACTAGGGGGTGGGGAAGGGGTTAAGTATGTCCCTGTGTGTTATCTTACTGTGGGGGGGGGGTGTGGCCTCACTAGGGGAAATCACTGATCTTCTGTTCATACATTGTATGAACAGAGGATCAGCATTTCCCCCGTTGACAGGACCGGGCACACGGCTGGTCGGCTAGTAGCTAGAAAATAGTGTTGCTCACGAATATTCGCATTTCGAATATTCATTACGAATATGGCATATTCGAATATTCGCGAATAACTCGAATTTCGCGGCCAATATTCGCTATTCCGAATATTCGTATTTTTTCAAATTTATTTTTAAAACAGATCACATCCTATCGACGTCTAAAAGCATTGCTGGTATGATTAGAGACCCTGGGCCGAGTAGCTAAGCTGAGGCGATCCTTTTATGTTGCCGAATATTCGCAATCGCGAATATTCGATTTCCGAATATTCGCGAATACTTTCTCCGCCCTTCTTTTGCATCAGAGCCAATCAGAGTTCTCCTACCACAGTTGTCAAAATCTCGCAATCAATTTCGCATTCGCATTAGCGAAATTTCGATAAAATATCACCAATATTCGATTTCCGAATATTCGCGAATACTTTCTCCGCCCTTCTTTTGCATCAGAGCCAATCAGAGTTGTCAAAATCTCGCAATCAATTTCGCATTCGCATTAGCGAAATTTCGATAAAATATCACCAATATTCGATTTCCGAATATTCGCGAATACTTTCTCCGCCCTTCTTTTGCATCAGAGCCAATCAGAGTTGTCAAAATCTCGCAATCAATTTCGCATTCGCATTAGCGAAATTTCGATAAAATATCACCAATATTCGATTTCCGAATATTCGCGAATACTTTCTCCGCCCTTCTTTTGCATCAGAGCCAATCAGAGTTCTCCTACCACAGTTGTCAAAATTTCGCAATCAATTTCGCATTAGCGAAATTTCGCAAATGTTTTTTTTTTTATAAAATATCACGGATATTCGATTTTAGCGAATATTTCACGAATATTCGGCTATATATTCGTGATATATCGCGAAATCGAATATGGCGTATTCCGCTCAACACTATTAGAAAATGCCACCATTGGTTTAATTTCAAATTTTTAGGAAGCCAGTGGGTGAGCCAGCCTTCTAGTGTCCTCCCAGACCTGAAAGTGAATTTTCTGGGTGGAAAACCCCTTTAACATCTGGTACTCTCCAGCCTGGACTCCTTTCTAATTCCCAGACATGGCCATTCTCCCATTTCCCCACTTATCGTAATTTATCATCAGTGGAGACTGGAGACTCACGCTTCTATTACATGTCACCCTCACTAGTGGAATACCTTAACCGTGGACCGTGATCTATCACTGAACAAGTTATCATTTGTCACACAGGTCACGAGAGAGCGATAATGATTATTCCTAGCATCCATTCATCAAAACACAATCATTCATCTGCTCTCAGCAAAGCTTAAATGTTACCAAATAACAATGCTGGGGTCAATAATATATTACAGGAGAAATTAGAGCAGATGCGACAACAATAATGGGATAATAGTCCCTGTGGACTGTCAAGATAATTTAGTTAAAAGGGAATCTATCATGTATTATCACTGTTAATGTTGTTATTATTGTAAAGTTAAAGTGTATGTAAACCCTAAATCAAATTTTAATATGTGTTGCATCAGACATTTTTGCATGTAGTTTGTTCATTTTTTTTGTTTTTTTAAATGTATGAAGAATTTTTGTTTAATTTATACCTGGAGAGTCACAGCTCTAATTTGCTTGCTTAAACAGAGTGCCAACACTAACCCACTGCTTTCAATGCAGCAATAACGTTGTCACCCTGCTGTGTGCATCCCTGCAGAATAGATAATCGGATAACTGATCAGACAGGGAGTAAGGGCTCTTTCACACGTCCGTTCCGTTCGTCCGTTTTTTGGACGTCCGTTAACGGACCGCAATGCTTTCCTATGGGTTAGCATCCGTTAACATCCGTCTCCTCTAAGCTCCGTTTTTTTGAACGGAAGAAAACCCTATTTTTCTTCCGTCAAAAAAACGGAACGGACGAAAAACGGACGTTAGCGGACGATCCGTTTACCATCTGATCCGCTAACATCCGTTTTTCATCAAAATATGTAAAAAGACCCCCCCAAAAAAAAACGATGAAAAAACGGATGGAAAAACGGATGAAAAACGGACGTTAACGGACGAAAAACGGATCGTAAACGGATGTAAACGGATGGAAAACGGACGAAAAACTGATGAAAAAACGGATCAACTGATGAAAAAAAAAATGATCTAAAAAACTGAGCGGACGTGTGAAAGAGCCCTAAGGGCTCTTTCACACGGAGCAGACCGTTTCCGTGTCCGCTCCGTGTGTCTCCGTCGGCTCAGCGGGGATCCCCGCTCAGCTGTTGGCGGATAGGGCGGTCCCCGCACACAGTGCAGGGACCGCCCTGTCTCTGCTCCGCTGTCCCCTATGGGGAACCTGATGCAGACGGACCGTCTGTCCGTCCGCATCAGTTCCGCTCCGCCGAACGGAAGAAAAATAGGGTTTCTTCCGTTCGGAAAAGCGGATCCCGACTGACGCGGACGCTAGCAGATGCTCCATCCGCTAACGGACGCGTTCCCATAGGGATTCATTACAAGTCCGTTAACGGACTTGTAATGAGCGGACGAACGGTCCGCTAGTGTGAAAGGACCCTAACTGTAACTTGAAGTTCACCAAACAGGGGCAACATTAGAACCAATCATGCAAAACAGGATCACAATGTCAAGCATTGCGCACACTGCAGAACAGTACAGAATAGATTATGAAAGCTGCACACACACGTGAAAGCTGCACAAACATGGACTCTCAACGGCAATGTCTCTCTGACCCTTTCAGAGTAACGTGGCTGCAGAGCACGGTGACTGTAATGCCGCTTACACACGCTCGGAATTTCCGACAACAAATGTTCGATGGGAGCTTGTTGTCGGAAATTCCGGCCGTGTGTAGGCTCCATCTGACATTTTCTGTGGAATTTCCGACAACAAAAATGCGAGAGCCGGTTCTCAAATTTTCCAACAACAAAATCCATTCTCGTAATTTCCGAACAAATTTTATGTGGACAATTCCCGACGCACAAAATTCCATGCATGCTCTGAATCAAGTACGAGACGGAAGTGCTCGGTTTCGACACGCTGTAACGGACTGAAAAGCACGAGGCTGAAAAGTGCGAATCGTCTCTCACCAAACGTCTACTAACACGACTTGTATTGAACTTCTCTTTAATAGTGCCGTTGTTGTACGTGACCGCGTTCTTGGCGATCAGAATTTCCGACAACATTTGTGCGACCGTGTGTATGCAAGAAAAGTTTGAGCCAACATTCATCGGAAAAAATCCACGGTTTTGTTGTCGGAATGTCTGATCATCTGTATGCGGCATAATAAGTAAGAAACGCGTTGCATTCTAGTGACGTCACTGCCCTGTGCCACCCTGTTTGCTGTCCAAGCCTCGTTCTGGATTTCCAACGCACGTCCGTTTTCCATCTTTGCGGTCACCGGACAGGAACTGTGAAGCTGCAGCGCTGCCTCTCACAGGCTCTAGTGATTCACTGCCCTTATCGTCCCTGATATCTAGACCTTGCCAGCTAGAAGCACTCTCTGTGTGTATGCTCCATCGGACATTTTCTGTCGGAATTTCTGAAAACAAATGTTTGAGAGCTGGTTCTCAATTTTTTCCGACAACAAAAATTCTTGTCTGAAATTCCGAACGTCTGTATGCAATTCCGACGCACACAAATCCTACGCATGCTTGGGATCAATTAGACGCATGCTTGGAATCATTGAACTTCCTTTTTCTCAGCTCATCATAGTGTTGTATGTGACCGCGTTCTTGACGTTTGGAATTTCCAACAACATTTGTGTGACCGTGTGCAGGCCCGGATTTACTCCCTTTGCCGCCCCAAGGCCGGGTCCTTCAATGCCGCCCCCCGCCTGCACAGTACAAGAGGGACATTATCCGCCGGGGGACTTTTTCGGCAACACACGAAGAAGGAGGAGGGGGGGGGGTTTGCTGCCGAATATGACATTGAGAGGCGGGGGGTTGCGCTGCTGCCAAAAATTGCATTGAGAAGCGGAGGGGTGACATTGAGCGTTGGGGGGGTCTGACAAAATAACATTGAGAACCGGGGGGGGGGGGGTTGCTGCTGCCGAAAATTACATTGAGAGCCATCTCACCTCCTCTTCCCTCTGTTTTCTCTCCTCTCACCATCCGTGACATGACAGGGGGGAACTCCGGAAATGAAAGTGAAAGTGTCCTCTCCTCTCAGCCGCAGTGCCGCCCCTGCACCCTACTGCTGCCCCGAGGCCTGGCCTTGTTGGCCTTGTCTGGAATCCGGCCCTGACCGTGTGCATGCAACACAAGTTTGAGCCAACATTCCGTCGGAAAAAAATCCACGGTTCTGTTGTCGAAATGTCCGATCATGTGTACGCGGCATAAGACTCTATAACAGAGGCCAAAGATTTCAGGTTGGAGGATGGGAGGAGGGAGGGGCCTGATGAGGGCGCTCGTCGGGACGCGCTGCTAGCACGCTGCTGGCTGTGATGAGCTCCGAGGGCTCCATGGATTGCTCGGGCGCGCACTAGGCTGTGTCCCTTCCTTTCCCCCCCGCCGTGCCCCCCCCCCCCCCCCGCTCCCTCTATCTCTCGTTCTGCCGGCCGGATGCGCTGTTGTGCTGCCTTGTGCTGCGCTGTGGAGAGCGGTTGTGAGGATCGTGAAGACCCCCCAGGAGACGTGAGTTAGTGAGCTCAGACGCTCACAGGTACTGGAGGAGCCGAGGGGCTCGGGCTCTGTGTGCTGGGCGAGTGCTGGGCGCGCTGTACGGTCGGGGGAGCTGAGGAGCTGAGGAGCGGTGAGGAAACTGCAGTCTGCAATCTGCAGACTGCAGTCTGTTCCGTCTGCTACAGGCTGTATTAGGTGGTGAGAGCCCCCTGGTGTGTCGGTGTGTCGGCGCGGTTCAGCATACAGAGTTGCAGAGTACCTCAGTGAGAGAAGCAGCAGCTGACCACTGACCACTGATTATTGCTAGATTTTTGATAAACTGCTGATAGACTGCCGTGTGCTGGACTACAGAAGGACAGTGAGTGTCATTTTTTATTGCTGGTTTCCATTCTCAGTATTGTATTCATTGCATTCATTGATAAAACCTATATGCTACCTGGATGTCAATTGCCTTCTGCTAACCATACAAAGGCATACAAAGGCATACAGGGCATATACAAAGGCATATACAAAGGCATCATAGTGAATGTGGTTACAGCGGCAGCGGATTGCTGGTGGAGGAGGATAGACGGAAGACTGACGTCGGCCTAGTTGGCCCAGTGTTGTCTTATGCTATTTGGTGCTGTCTAGTGCTATCTGGTGCGATCTCATACACCAACCATTTGTCAACTGTAAAATTGTTCTCCAGCAAGCGATGATAAGAGCTGAAATGGTTGGCCGTTTTAAGGCCGTTGAAGACTGTCACTAACTAAATGCTAATATAGATACTAACTATCAGCCAACCACAAGCTAACCATACTAATTATACAGCAACTGTATGCAAATATAAGTAACCATAAGTAACAATAAGTCATCTGTAAGGATTACAATTATAAGCGACGGAGTGGTGATCAGCGTATCAGGAGACAGCGCACTATAGGGCACTTTAGTGAGCGAGGCTGAAGCTGAAGCAGAAACCGAAGTGGATAGCGAGAGTGGACTGCCACTTTAAGGGATCACAAGGGGCGTGGGGTGTGTGGGGAATAGTGTGCCAGAACAGTGTGCGGGGAGACGTAGCTTTTTTTTTTTTTTTTTTTTTTTTTTTTTTTTTTTTTTTTTCCTGCCTCTTACCACCCCCCAGCTTAAGCTCAAGCTCACCTACCACCTACCAGCCCACATTGCTCCTACAGTCCGCAGGCTCTCACTACACTTTAAATACCAGAGGATGGGAGACGACTGAGCAGGAGAAGTGAGATAAGGGAGAAAGAGAAAAATTTGAGGAAAACAAAGGACACCTTTCTATCTTCAGAGGTCTATCAACTGAATATAGGAAATGAGAGGCCGCCCAGTAAGAGGTGCGGCGGCTAAGGACCCCAAAATAAGTGCCAGCCCTGGCACCATAAAAAAATACATGACACAAGACACGTCCAAAGATTGCCCTAGCGAAACATCTGGGGCCAAAAGTAGATCATCACTGGGCCAACAAAAAAACGGACAGAGAAGGTACTCAGAATCAGTGACAATCAGAGAGTCTGAGGAAGATGTTGCAGGACCTCTCGGTGCCACCCATAAAGACCTTCCCCCATCAAAAACTGAGCTATTAGAAATGTTTTCGCGACTAGAATTATCAATCTCACGCATGGAGCTCTCGCTAAAAAATGAAATAACGATAGTACACGAAGACATGAGTCACTTACTGAGAAGAGTGGAAGAAACCGAAGAAAAACTGGATAGCCAAGCAGCTGAGATGTCAGAGTTAAAAATGCAAATGAAGGAACTACAAATAGAACAAAGGAATCTGAGGTATCGTTTGGAAGACCAAGAAAACCGGAACCGGAGGAAAAATTTGCGGATCCGGGGCCTACCAGACCTGGAAGGAGAAGATCTCCAAGTAAAACTCGATAAACTTTTCGGCCCCATCCTGTGTAAAACGGAAACGGAAAAAATCAAATTTGAAAGATTTCATCGGATCAGAAAACCGACTGAATTGGCAGCCGGAATTCCCAGAGACGTGATCGCAAGATTTCACAATTTCCAAGATAAAGAACAGATATGGCAGCGTCTTAAAACTATCAGGCCGGTTACATTCAATGAGACTGAATTACAGATTTTTCCGGACCTTGCTACCGAGACCCTCTCTAGAAGGAGATTATTAAAACCATTACTCGAACATTTAAAAGCACATGGTATCCAATATTCCTGGGGTTACCCAGCGTGTTTAATCGGGAAGAAGGAGGGCAGGTCCGCGACCTTAAGGTTCCCTGAAGAGATGACTAAGTTTTGTAAGAGACTAGACATTCCATTGATAGAGATACCTGGATGGAATGAACCACAAGAGAAGACATCACCAATACCAGGTCATCAGACATGGAACCTCATCCCAGGAAACAAAAGAGGAAGATAATCAGGAAAAAATCCACATAGGATGAATAGGGGGGGAGATGCGGGGGGGGGGGGGTTAGGGGGGGATGGGGGGGGACTGGCTGGTGTGGGCCTGGGGGCTTCGGGGGTCCTGGGGCTACTCACCCACCCACAACCCCCGGCTGGGGGGGGGGTGGGGGCAGTTCCGGATGTGGTCGCACTTACAGAGCTCAACCTCCGGGGCGAGAACCGTGGGCCGGGTGGTGCAGGTTGGCCACGGATCCAGGTGCCTATTTTAGGCCGTAATGCCCCTATTGGTGGGGGAAGGGAGGGAGGGGGGGAGGGTTAGGGTGAATATCGGGGTCTTAGCACAGAGTATATGGGGGGAGGTGGGGGGGTGCGGGAGAGGGTTTGGGGGGGAGTATCTCCGGTCTGCAGTATTAGAAATAAGCTGCCTGTTGTGGCTTTGCTCTGATGCCTATTGGAAATCCTATCCATGTAAGATGACGAGTGACATGACTCAACTGATAGAACTATGGGAACCTTAAAAATACTCTCATATAATGTAAGGGGATTAAATTCCACGTTAAAAAGGGGTAATATTTTAAGAGAAATCAAACATCTTAAAGCAGACATAGTACTCATACAAGAGACACATATCTCGCAGGAGTCAAACCTTAAAATAAGTTCTCCGGAATATCCACTATGGTTTTATGGAGACTCACCGACTAAATTAGCAAAGGGGGTTGCCATAGGGTTTGCTAAGGAAGTTAGATTCGTCCTGGCAGAGAGAAAAGTGGATCCCGAGGGGCGGTATCTCCTACTTAGAGGAAAAATAAACGAAGTGGACTATTCTATTGCAAACATTTACTGCCCAAATAAGAACTCCATGAGATTTCTAAGGGGGGTCATTGATATGTTTATGGACTTTAGGATAGGCAAGGTAGTTGTGGCGGGTGACATGAATCTCTGCCTAGATCCGGACCTCGATTCTACGTCCCGTGCACAGCGGACTGGAGATGTACAAAGAAAATTACTTAAAAAAAAATTACATCAACTCCAATTGATAGACGTTTGGAGAATTCAGCATCCGAAAATACGAGATTATTCATTCTACTCCGCTGTGCACGGGACGTACTCTAGGATTGATTTTTTTTTAGTGGATCATAGCTCACTGGATGTAGTGACAAGTTCGGGAATTGGGATAACGACCCTGTCGGATCATGCGCCAGTTTCAATCAACTTAAAAAACGAGGGAACCCCTAAAAGTAATACCAAATGGAGACTTAATGAGGATTTAATACAGGACGAAGAGGTTGTAGTAAGGATAAAACAGGAATTGGAATGGTATTTTAAGACAAACTGTTCCGAACATATGTCGGAATCAATAGTTTGGGAGGCTCACAAGGCCTATATTAGGGGCATACTGATCGCAATAGGATCAGCGAAAAAAAAAGAAACTAAAAAAAAATATGATGAGCTATATAAAACTATCTTGGATCTTGAACAGATCCATAAACTAACAGGCGAGCAGGAAGCAGATCGTACCATTATCTTAAAAAGAGAGGAATTAAGAGATCTCATTGAATATGATAATAGAGCGGCATCCTTCAGACGTAAGAAAGAGAAATATCAATTGGGGGACTTGTCCGGTAAATACCTAGCAAAAAGGTTTCAAAACAAATTTAAGAGTAATTATATAGAAAATATTCAAACAGGCAAAGGGAGTAAGGTATACACAACATCAGAAATAGCAAGAGAATTTCAAGAATACTATGGGAAGTTGTACTCGATATCGCAAGGGGATACTTCAGAAAAAACAAAAAGGAGAAGTGTTAATATAAAAAAATTCTTAAGTAACACATGTTTAAATAAAATACCAGAGGACAAAATTAGTTTTCTAGAAGAACCTATAACGGAAATGGAAATTCGTAATAATTTAAAGGAGTTACCAAAGGGGAAAAGCCCAGGCCCCGATGGGCTAACAACTGCATACTATCAAAAGTTCAGTGACATTCTTGTCCCCAGGATGTGCTCCTATATAAATGGTATTGGTTTAAATTGGGATATCCGTCAAGAGGCTTTGGAAGCTGCCATTACAGTAATCCCTAAGATAGGTAAAGATCCCTCCTTATGTTCTAGTTTTAGACCCATCTCGCTATTAAATGCAGATGTAAAATTGTTCGCCAAAATCCTAGCAGGGAGAATGAAAATAATCATGAAAGATTTAGTACATACTGACCAAGTAGGTTTTGTCCCCGGGAGGGAAGGTAGGGACAACAGCATCAGAACACTTCTGTTGACACAGATAATAAAAGATAGTAAATCCCCAGGTCTACTCCTGTCTATAGATGCCGAAAAGGCCTTCGACAGGGTAGACTGGGGATTTCTATTGAACACATTGGAATTTATCGGGATCGGTCCAAAAATGATGGGGTGGATAAGCGCTTTGTATAAACACCCAACGGCAAGAGTTAAGGTGAACGGGACATTGTCAGGGTCATTCGAAATGTTCAATGGGACTAGACAGGGGTGCCCCCTGTCCCCTCTTTTATTCATTTTATCTTTGGAACCATTGCTGGCCGGGATTAGAAATAACCCCGACATCAGGGGGATTCAAACAAATGATGGGGAACATAAACTCGCAGCGTTCGCCGACGATATTTTATTATATATAACGAATCCAACTATAACACTCCCGAATCTATTAAAAACCCTCAAATTGTATGGAGATGTATCCAACTTTAAAATCAATCCTCTAAAATCAGAAATCCTTAATATTAGCGTGAACGCACAGGATATACGGAGATATAAGCAAGAGTTCCCATTTACCTGGAAAGATACCGAGATAAAATATTTGGGAGTCAATATTACTTCATCCCCTGACTTAATTTACCTGCAGAATTATATACCATTATTAAATGATATTAAAAAAGACCTAAAGAGAATTGCACTGAGACAAAGATCCCTACTAGGGAGAATAAACTGTTTTAAAATGTTTACACTCCCTAAGATACTATATATAATGCAAATGTTACCAATTGCATTACCGGGTGTCTATTTTAAAATACTAAAACAGTTACTAAATAGGTTCATATGGCGAAACAAAAAGGTGCGCATAAGTATGGAGGTGTTAACTAGAGATAAGGAACATGGTGGTCTGGGGGTACCGGATATTTACACATATTATAGGGCTATACACATGGCACGGGTGATCGATTGGGTCAGAGATAACAAAGAGAAAAGGTGGGTGAGAATAGAAAGTTGTTCAAATAAGTCACGGTTAGGAAAAGAGATTTGGATACCGCCACATTTTAGACAAATAAATCCGCACATGCACCAAATCACATTGGCATCCACGTTTATATGGGATAGGGCACATAAAAAACATCGATGGGGCTATAATTCCCCACTAATCCCTCTATATGACACACTTTTTTTTATACCAGGGAAAATGGACCTGTTTGGTAATTGGATTAAAAAACCACATGCACAATTAAAAGATATATTAAAAGATGGCAAAATTCTTACCTACCAGGAACTAAGTAAAAAAAAAGATTTGTTTGAGTTGAACAGGTGGCGATACCAGCAGTTGACGCATTTCGTGGATTCCCTCCCCTCCCCCCTGAGATCAGATAGACACTTGCTTCCTTTGGAGCGCCTGTGTTCCGCCCCAGGGGGAAGGGGCGCGATTTCCGCAATTTATAAAATATTGATGCGATTAAAAGACCCCGGCCTCCCTCATTATATTAATAAATGGGAAGAGGAATTGGGAACGGGTAAAACCGAGATAGAGGTCAGGAAAATATTAGAAAGGACCCATACGACCTCATTTAATTGTGCACTGATCGAAATGAATTTCAAGTGTTTAGCACGATGGTATATAACCCCGGCCATAGCACACCGTTATCAAGACGACACCTCCAAAAATTGCTGGAGGGGCTGTCTTGAAGTGGGAACTATGTCACATATATGGTGGACCTGCCCAAAAATCAAAACATACTGGAATAATATATTATTGGTAATTGAGGAGATAACCGGAATTAAAATACCTCCTGATCCATGGGTCTGCTTGTTCCATGGGACAGAAATGTCAACTAAACAGTACATGAGAACTTTACTTCCTCACGTACTAGATGCAGCAAAGAGTCTGATTCCCAAACAATGGAAGGACCCTATGAGCCCGACAGAGAAGAGTTGGTTTTGCAGAATCAATGACATATATTATGCTGAACAGCTCAGGTTTTTGGGAGAGGAAGGAGAAGGCGGATTTAAACGAAAATGGCAGGACTGGGCCAACTTTAAACTTACACCAAGGTATATTGACAGGATGATCAGATGATTTGACATAGAGTAGGAAGATTATCGGGCAAAGAGTGATTCAATAGGAGACTGACTTCCGGAGGTAGGGGAGGGTGGGTAGGTGGGGAGAAGGGCGGGGGGTGACATGAGGGTGGGATGAGGGTTTGTTTGGCTTGGGGAAACTAATGTACCTATCTTTGTATTTAAGTATTTTTTTTTCCTCCCTCTTCTTTTGTATATTAACTGATATATATTAAAAAAAAAAAAAAAAAAAAAAAAAAGGGGAAGAAAATGAAATGAATAGATAAATAAATTTTCCAACCATGATGCGAACTAAGGAGACTGCGAAATGAACGCAAATTGATTGAATATCCTGAAAGTTCTCTGAGGCGGAAAAAAAAAGAAAAAAAAAAAAAAAAGAAAGAAAAAAAAAAAAAAAAAAGACTCTATAACAGAGAGTCAAGTTGGGAATCACTGCTTTGGTAAAATAGTACAGAGCACAGCTGCTTGCAAATATCCTCATAGACGGCATCCCTCTCAGTGAAGCCATGGGTAGCTCTGGTAATAGAGGTAAAAAACTGGAGCGCTTCAAAGCCCAAGGAAAAGGCACCACTCCCCACCAACTGGAACTGGGGACCCCCTCCCCAGTGACTGTTTCTTTCAGGCAAGGTGTGCGCTATTTGGCTCTGGCCTTTCTGCCCGCATGCTGGTTTTGACAGTGGAGGGTCTCTCACCCGGCTGCAGATCATTTGTTCAGCTACCTCTGCTTTATCAGGTGTGGCTAGAGAGAGAAAAGTTGGGAAATGTATACACCATGGGCACGTTCAAAAACCAAGGGAGTTGTGAGAAATGGGCCTAAATATGAGCATGGTAAGTAAATGGGCACCCTGTTACAGGACTCTGTGGCAGCCCATCAATATTGCCAATGGCTAGTGCACTGTGACCCAAGAGACTTTTATTGTGTGCCGCTCAAGCTCACTGAGGGGTTATCAATCTTTAACATCCATTGCTTGGAGTCTTGGTCGGGAGGGATCCTGTCCTAGCTCCTAAGATAAGGCAGTATGAAGGAAGGTGTCTCTTTTACCGCACATCCATATCATCCCAAGGTATGGTAGTAAGTGGCAACCTCAGCCTGGACTCTGGCCAGTTCACGCCCCGAATGTGTTTTTCGCTTTGCCCCTCAAAGCTTAGTCATCAGGAACACGCACCTTGCACTGTCCTGTAATGTTTGATGGACAGGTCCTCCTTGGATGGTGGAATACTTTTTAAATAAACAGGCTTACACTATTGGTTCCTTTCATATTTCTTTCACATATCCCATATATCCCATATGTGATCCTTATCGGTTTGAGGGATTGGGCTGCCTATACAGTCTCCATTATTGCAGCAAGCATTATCTTGCTAAAGCGCGATTGACCTGCTTTTTTAAAAAAAGAGGTCAGCACCATCTGGTAAGCAGAACCCACTTCATTGAACACTTCGGGTGTCTAGTATTTAGTTGGTCGAAGATACACCTATAGGCCCGGATTCTCAGAGGACTTACGACGTAAGTCCGAATCCGAGCCGTCATATCTATGAGCCTGATTCTTAGAATCAGTTACGCATAGATTTCTATTCAATCCGACTGGCGTAAGTCTCTTACGCCGTCGGAGCCTAACTGCATTTTTATGCTGGCCGCTAGGGGCGTGTAAGCTGATTTACGCGTTGAAATATGTAAATGAGCTATATACGCGAATTCCCGAACGTACACGCGGCTGACGCAGAAAAGATACGCCGTTTACGTTAGGCTTTTCCCGGCGTAATGTTGCCCCTGCTATATGAGGCATAACTGCGGCGTACCAATGTTAAGTATGGCCGTCGTTCCCGCGTCTAAATTTGAAAAGGTTACGTCGTTTGCGTAAGTCGTCCGTGAATGGGGCTGGATGTCATTTACGTTCACGTCAAAACCAATGACGTCCTTGTGGCGTACTTTGGAGTAATGCACACTGGGAAATTCCACGAACGGCGCATGCCGGGTCACAGTACATTTACATAAAACACGCCCCCTTACGGAGCAAGTGCTTTGAGAATACAGCACTTGCCCGCACTTGCCGAGGCGTAACGTAAAGCGGATACGTTACGCGCACACAAAATTACGCCGCTGTACGAGAATCTGGCCCATAATCTTCAGCAGTTAAGAAGCAATAACCACTCATTAGGGTTACTACAAATTGGACTTTAAATTATTGTTTTAAAGTATGTGTCAATTTCACATTTTTTTAGAATGTTTTGTACAAGCCAATTTTGTATACGTTTAATTGTTTGCACTATATTATGATCATTTGAATTAATTGACATATCAATGCACAGTTGCACTTTATATTTGTCTTAGTAACATAACAGCGCCCCCTATTTTCAATACTGTTCTAGTAGTTTATCTCTCTAGTCAGTGGCAGCAGCTTATTATATTTACACAGTTTTTTTAGTTATTAGGTGCAGTATGCTTTATTTTTCACCCAGGAGTACCCCAGTAAATTGGTTAGACAGCAGCAAATGAGCATGGGAGTTTGTCAATGATATCATTGGCTTTCCTGCTTACAACCCCGGGCAAGTAAATAAATATGTAGCGCTCACCACCAGGGAGGTGGTAAATACTGAGAGTATACCCAGGTATCCTTTTTTAGTACATTAATACACGGCCCCATCCATTTGCCCCTCAATGTGGTAATGAATTGTCGGTTCCCGGCAATACAGATAAAAGTCTTGGAATGGGTTCCCCCCCAGTCCATTACCAAAATTAAAAAAAAAAATGTGTGGGGGGGTCCCCCCAAATTCCATATCAGGCCCTTCAGGTCTGGTATGAATATTAAGAGGAACCCTGCGCCAAATAAAAAAAATGGTGTAGCGTTCCCCCCAAAAATCCATACCAAACCCTTATCCGAGCACACAACCTGGCAGGCAGCAGGAAAAGAGGGACGAGAGAGAACCCCCCCTCTTGAACCCTATCAGGCCGCATGCCCTCAACATTTTTTTTTAATTTTGGCGTGGGGTTCCCCTTGGTCTGGTATGGATTTTGAGGGGGACCCCTACGCCATTTAAAAAAAAAATTGGCGCAGGGTTCCCCTTTAATATTCATACCAGACCTGAAGGGCCTGATATGGAATTTGGGGGGACCCCCACACATTTTTTTTTTATTTTGGTTCGGGGTTCCCCTTAATATTTTTCAATGACTTGTATCTGTATTGCTGGGACCCGACAATTCATTAAACCCGCGAGTAGTTTTAAATGACTTTTTTCCTTTAGAAATGTCATTTTGTGCAGGGACTGTTATAAACACAGGAAACATGTGATACTTTACAGACATACTATAGACATCCCCCGGGTACGAAATGTTATTGTTTCACTTTAAGCATTATTAAAATCACTGTTCCCGAAAAAACTTCAATTTTTAAAACTTTGTTTTGCATTGATACATGTCTGGGGCAGGATCCCTGGGGCAGGATCCAGGTCCCCAAACACTTTTTATGACAATAACTTGCATATTAACCTTTAAAATTAGCACTTTTGATTTTTCATGTTCGTGTCCCATAGACTTTAACGTGTTCGAACAAATTTTTTGCCTGTTTGTATGTTCTGCTGCAAACCGAACCGGGGGGGTGTTCGGCTCATCCCTAGTGCCGAGGCACTCCTGTGACTACAGCCCCATAGCTGTATATCCACTGTGTGAGATTTAGCCACCTCTGACTGCTAGTCTCAGGAGATTTAGAGATTTTTGTGAGATTTGATATCACATTTGTGCTCACTGTTCTCCTTGCTGGAGGCTCCAACATTGGGAAGCAACATCCAGCCTCTATCAAGGTTGAGAAAGTCTGGTCTAGTGTCCTGTGCAATCTACTCTACAGCCCTGGACAAAAGTTTTGAGAATTATACAAATATTAATTTTCACAAAGTCTGCTGCTTCAGTTTTTATGATGGCAATTTGCATATACTCCAAAATGTTATGAAGACTGATAAGATACTGATAAGTCCCTCTTTGCCAAGAAAATTAACTTCATCCCATAAAAAAACATTTCCGCTGCATTTCAGCCATAAAACTTGACCAGCTGACATCATGTCAGTTAGTTATTCTCTCTATAACACAGGTGCCAGTGTTGATGAGGACAAGGCTGGACATCACTCTAATGTTGATTGAGTTAGAATAAAAGACTGGATGCTTTAAAAGGAGGGTGGTACTTAAAATCATTGTTCTTCCTATGTTAACCATGGTTACCTGCAAGGAAACATGTGCAGTCATCATTTCATTGCAGAGAACAAAAGAATAAGCCTGGACGGCAGCACTCCGATACAACACCTTTATTTGGTTAAAATCCAGTGTACAGCAGTTGATCCATACAGTACAATAGGGGTGGGGGGGGGGGTGAAAACAGCTTACATGTTTCACACCTGAATCTGGTGCTTAGTCATTTCCTTGCACAAAAAGGGATTCGCTGGCAAGGATATTGCTGCTAATAAGATTGCACCTAAATCAAACATTTATCAGATCATCAAGAACTTTAAGGAGAGGGGTTCAATTGTTGTGAAGAAGGCTTCAGGGCGCCCACGAAAGTCCAGCAAGCACCAGGACCATCTTCTACAGTTGATTCAGCTGCGGGATCGGGGCACCACCAGTGCAGAGCTTGCTCAGGAATGGCATGAGGCAGGTGTGAGTCCATCTGCACACACAGTGAGGAGAAGACTTTTGGAGGATGGTCTGGTGTCAAGAAGGGCAGCAAAGAAGCCACTTCTCTCCAGGAAAAACATCAGGGACAGACTTATATTCTGCAAAAGGTACAGGGATTGGGGACAGGGCTACAATCATTTACTCTGATGAATTAATTTTCCATCTGGGGGGCATCTGGAAAAAAACTTGTCCGGAGAAGAAAAGGTGAGCGCTACCATCAGTCCTGTTTCATGCCAACAGTAAATCATCCTGAGACCATTCATGTGTGGGGTTGCTTCTCAGCCAAGGGAGTGGGCTCACGTAATTTTGCCTAAGCACACCGCCATAAATAAATAATGGTACAAAAACATTCTTTGAGAGAAACTTCTCCCAACCATCCAAGAACAGTTTGGTGACAAACAATGCCTTTTCCAGCACGATGGAGCACCTTGTCATAAGGCAAAAGTGATAACTTGGGGGGGAAAAAAACAATGACATTTTGGGTCCATGGCCAGGAAACCCCCCCCAGACCTTAATCCCCTTGAGAACTTGTGGCCAATCTTCAAGAGGCGGGTGAACAAAAAAATCCCCCAAAGTCTGACAAACTCACAGCATTGATTATGCAAGAATGGCTGCCATCAGTCAATTTGTGGCCCAGAAATTGATTGATAGCATGCCAGGGCGATTTGCAGAGGTCTTGAAAAAGAAGGATCAGCACTACACTGACTCTGCAACTACAAACTAATTCCCAGGAGACCGTCCATATCCTACTCTGCTATAGACCACCAGGTCCAAAATTGCAGCTTCTCTCACCTTTGACAGAGTTCATCTCCACTTACACCCTAAACAGCAAACACCTTTTGCTGCTCGGGGATTTCAACCTCTGGGTCAACTCCTCACAGGATCCCGTTGCCGACGCCTGCATTGACCACTTGGAAGGATTAGGTCTGCAGCAACTAGTATGTGGGCCCACACATACTTCAGGTCACACGCTTGACCTTATTTTCAGACAAGATCTGGAAATAAACATACTGAAAAATGAACCATTGCCATGGACAGACCACCATGCAATTAAATTCACAATTACCATAAATGCCCTGTCAACAAAAATGTTAAAACCAGTGACAACGCACTGGACCAGATCGCAGAAGAAGCTCCATTCGGAACTCTTCAAAACGACCTTAGGGAACAAAATAAAAACAATCCAATCACATCAAACAGCCACAGAAACATTAGAGGCCATAAACACAGCTCTACTGCAGTCAGCCGACTTAGTAGCGCCCAAACGCAAAACATGCATCCGTAAAAACAACTCCAGCTGGTTTAACGACCAGCTGTCGTTGCTAAAGCAAGAACGCAGAAGAGCGGAAGCAGCCTGGAAAATAAGCTCTTCAGAGGAAAACCATACTATCTATAAGGCAACAACAAACAAATACCACAAAGAAATCTTCAAAGCCAAAAAAAATCATTTCTCCAATATCATCACTAAAGCCCTCAACCGTCCCCGCAAACTCTTTAACCACTTGAGACCCGCGCTATTGACAAAAGACGTCAACAGCGCGGCTCTCAGGTGCCAACTGGACGTCTTTGGACGTCATTTCAAGTGCATTACCCGCGCGCGCCTCTGGGGGGCGCGCAGCGGGTAAACACGGTCCCGGCGCATTGCTGGGAAGCCGATGCGTGTGCCTGGCGGCCACAATGTCCGCCGGGTAAACGCGATCGTCGATAACTGAGCAGGGACGTGGAGCTCTGTGTGTAAACACAGAGCTCCACGTGCTGTCAGAGGAGAGGAGACCGATCTGTGTCTCTTGTACATAGGGACACAGCATCGGTCACCTCCCCCAGTCACCCCCCTCCCCCCACACAGTTAGAACACACCCAGGCTACACATTTAACCCCTTCCTCACCCCCTAGTGTTAACCCCTTCACTGCCAGTCACATTTATACAGTAATTAGTGCATTTTTATAGCACTGATCGCTGTATAAATGTGAATGGTCCCAAATTTGTGTCAAAAGTGTCTGATACGTCCGCCGCAATATCGCAGTCCCAATAAAAATCGCAGATCGCCACCATTACTAGTAAAAAAAAAAATAATAAAAAAAAATCATAATTCTGTTCCCCATTTTGTAGGCGCTATAACTTTTGCGCAAACCAGTCGCTTATTCCGATTTTTTTATTTTTTACAAAAATACATCGAAAAATACGTATCGGCCTTAACTGAGAAAAAAATGTTTTTTTAAAAAAAAAAAATGGGATATTTATTATAGCAACAAGTAAAAAATATATATATATTTCTTAAATTGTCGCTCTTTTTTTGTTTATAGCGCAAAAAATAAAAACCGCAGAGGTGATCAAATACCACCAAAATAAAGATCTATTTGTGGGGAAAAAAGGACGTCAATTTTGTTTGGGAGCCACGTCGCACGACCGCGCAAATGTCAGTTAAAGCGACGCAGTGTCGGAAGCTGATATTTCGCCTGGGAACGAAGGGGGTTTATGTGCCCAGTAAGCAAGTGGTTAATTTAGTCACCCAGATCATGAATCCAGCCTGTCTTGAAGCCCCCAATTCTGATACCCAAGAATTTTGCAATGAATTATCGGATTATTTTGTTAACAAAATTGAAGGAATCCGTGAAAGCATTCAGCAAAATAGAACCCCCATTAACCCCCCCCTCAATTATACGCCCAATACCCACTTAAACTCACCACAATCAACAAAGTTCACTTTAAAACCACCGAGGACACTAAAAATATCATCGGTACCCTGCGAAATAGCACAGCGCCTAATGATATCATCCCCACCAAACTGCTGAAGGAATGTGCCGATATTCTGGCACCGCCTATCACGCAGCTTATAAACCAGTCATTCAAGGAAGGTATAGTGCCCACCCGCTTAAAACAAGGCATAATCAAACCTATTTTAAAGAAACCTACCCTCGACCCCAAAGACCCCAAACACCGTTGTCCTATTACAGGCCTAAATGTCCTCTCCAAGGTAATGGAGTAAGGAGTGGTACGACAGCTGCAACAGCATTTGGACACCCATAAGTTGCTCGATCCATTTCGATCAGGTTTCCGTCCCGGACACGGGACAAAAACAGCACTACTCAAAATATGGGATGACGTCCTCGAGGCCGCAGACGAAGGAGAATCTTGTCTTCTAGTACTGTTGGACCTAAGCGCAGCTTTTGACACGGTAGACCACAAACTACTACTGATTCGGCTAGCTGAAGTAGCCAGAGTCGCGGAATATGATCTATCCTGGTTCTCCTCCTTTTTGGAAAACCGATCACAAATAGTGAAATTGAGAGTGAGTGAAAAACTTAAATAGCGCTGCACATGCAAACTAAATCGCCTCTGGGCGCTCGTTTGTCCATTTCTCCTTTGAACTCAAAAGAGATGGGTTTTGATCTTTCTCCTAAAGGTCAAGTGATTCTCCTCCAACCGAATGCTGGTTGGTAAAGCGTTCCATAGTCTGGGGCCCTGGAGCGCAAATCTTCGTTCCCCCTTGGACTTGTATCTGGCTTTGGGTATTTGGAGTAGATTTTGATTGGTGGATCGCAGAACGCAATTGGAGTTCAGAAAAAAGCACGGTATCATGCGGCATCCCTCAAGGATCCCCTCTGTCGCCGGTGCTGTTTAATATTTATCTCCGCCCTCTCTTTGAAATCATCAGTAGCCAAAAGTTACTTTACCACTCGTATGCTGATGACACACAACTGTATTTTCACATATGCAACAAAAAGGATCATCATCTTGGTCTAGAGCAGGGGTGTCAAACTGGCGGCCCTCCAGCTGTTCCGAAACTACAAGTCCCATCATGCCTCTGCCTGTGAGAGTCATGCTTGTAACTGTTAGCCTTGCAATGCCTCATGGGACTTGTAGTTTTGCAACAGCTGGAGGGCCGCCAGTTTGACACCCCTGGTCTAGAGAAATGCCTCTCTTTGATAGAAAACTGGATGACAAAGAGTTATCTTAAACTCAACGGTTCGAACTTCTCCTGTTTCACGTCAACTGAACAAATCAACTTGCAACAACTTGGACACCCCCGCCCATTCTGGGCAAAATCATCGCCCCTAGCACCAAGGTCAAAAGTCTCGGAGTCATCTTCGACACCAACATGACAATGGATGCACAAATAGGGTCAGTAGTCAGCGGATCGCACTATCTGCTGCGCCTACTACACAGACTTATTCCATTTATTCCTAAAGAAGACATAGCAGTCGTGGTGGGAACAATTGTTAACTCCAGACTTGACTATGCAAATTCCCTTTACCTCGGACTCCCAAAATACCAAATCACTCGTCTGCAAGTCGTTCAAAACACGGCCGCTAGACTTGTGACTGGAAAAAAAAACATGGGAATCAATCTCACCTTCACTGAGATCCCTTCATTGGTTACCAGTAAAAGACAGAATCACTTTTAAGGCACTCTGTCTGACGCATAAGTGTATTCTGGGAAATGCCCCCCAATATTTATG